>NC_048218.1:41799852-41802026 GCF_002007445.2 Ailuropoda melanoleuca | reverse complement strand
AGAAGAGCCTGATGTGGGGCTCGATCCCATAACGCCGAGATCACGCCCTGAGCCGAAGGCAGATGCTTAACCGCTGTGCCACCCAGGCGCCCCATCTTTTCTTTTTTTTTTAAGATTTTTTATTTATTTATTAGAGGGAGAAAGAGAGAGAGAGCAAGCAAGCACAAGCAGGGGGAAGGAGCAAAGGGAGAGGGAGAAGCAGACTCCTGGCCAAGCAGGAAGCCCAATATGTGGCTGCATGCCAGGACCCTGGGATCATGACCTGAGCCAAAGGCAGACCTTGTAACTGACTGAGCCACTCAGGCGCCACTCTGCTATTATTTCTTAAATTAATTGTTCTTTCCCCTTTTCTCTCTCTTCTTCTTCTGGGACTTCTATAATATGAATGTTATTACTTTTGATGGAGTCACTGAGTTCTGTAAGTCTGTTCTTGTGTTGCATAATTCTTTTTCTCTTTTGTTCAGCTTCATTACTTTCCGTTACTTTATCTTCTAGGTCACTGATTCATTCCTCTACTTCTTCCAGCCTGCTGTTCATTGCATCAAGCCTGTTTTCAATCTCATTTTTTGCACTCTTCCTCTCTGGTTGATTCTTTTTTAACTCTTTCATCTCTCTGACAAGGGCCTAACTGTTGCCTTCTATTCTTTTCTCAAGCCCAGTGAGTATCCTATGATTGTTTCTTTAAATTCTCTATCAGTCATGTTACTTATATCTCTTTCACTTAGATCTCTGGCCATGGCCTTATTTTTTCTTTAATTTGGGATAAATTCCTTGGAATTTATCTTCACATTTTGTCTAAATTTTTGTCTTTTTCTGTGTGTTAGAAAAGCCAGTTATGTCTCCTCCTTCTGCATTGCTTCTTCTGTGCCTTTGGTTGTGGAATTTGTTCTGTCAGTCTTCAGGATAATTTCTGGGTTATATAGGATGATTCGATAGTTATCTAGTTGTGTTTGTGGGATGAGGCGAGCGTAGGGTCTTCCAACTCTGCCACCGTGTTCCTCTCTCTCCTATATTGACTAATTATTAAGAAATTAAAAGCATGTGATTCCTTTCATTTTGATAAATTAACCTTAAAATTTAGAATTTATGCATTTAAGATACCTTCATTATTACAACAGAACATAGCCATCCATATATAACTAAGTATATCTAATTATTAGGAAATTTATAGCATGTTTTTATTTAAAAAAAAGGGGGGATTTATTTCTCCTAAAAATACAGTGATGTGACCCTGTATACTTATTACAATAATATGTATTATTAATCCATTAAAGTCTTTATTATGAACACTAAAGTTTCAAAAAGTTAAAAAAAATATAGAAAGCAATGCTAAAACAAAACCTAAAGGATTGGTCCCTGCAATTATGAACAAATAAATTCAATATATTGAAAAATGCTATTGCTATTATATTTTGAATAACATAGGTGTTTATTTCCTTATAGTTCTGATTCCAAATGAGAGCCACTTAACTTCGACATAGGCAAAATATCTAAAAAATTTTCTACTAGTGTGTTTATGCAACTATTGCTTTAATTTATGCATATTTTAATAAGTTTCTATTATGTCAGCACTTCAGAGGTTCTCCAAAATCTGTGTGTACCTGAGTAAACTAGTGAAACATTTTGATGATTGAAATAGGATAATTATTAAAAGTTTAGTTTGAATTGTATTTCATTTAAATGTTATGTCAAATGCTGCAAAGGATCTGAGATGTTGCCCCACATGCAGTTATGTATTTATGTAAATATAGGTACAGATAAAATTGCAGCTACAGTCACAGATATGAAGATGAATACAGATGTAGACATAGATAGATACTAGCAGAAAGACCGAGTCTCTGCTCAGAGATCAGACTTTATTTATACTCAGAGTAAGAGTGAGCACATGGCGCCCGCTGGGAAGGTTGAATAACACATGAATATGCTCACGCTGAGGACAGATTGTTCTGTAGGAGAGGGATTCAGAAATACGAATTTGTGTGTGTATAGAGGAAGGGCAGCTGCCCCCACACCCTCCTGAGAAAGGGAAATAATTCTAGTCTCCTCTATATAAACAAATTCCTCTGAAAAAGGAAGGTAGGATTCTGGGTCTTTATCTTTTGAAATTTAAATTTAAATAAATCTCTCCAGGGGGAAGATAAGGTAAGTGTCTAGGGTTCCCCCCCCCCCCCCCC
>NC_048218.1:41707710-41799834 GCF_002007445.2 Ailuropoda melanoleuca | reverse complement strand
TAGGGGTCCCCCCCCCCCCCCGCTTTTGAAACGTAAACACATAGGTGGATAACTCCAAATTTCCAGAGGCTAAGCTCTGTTGAGTCACTCTTTCTCTTAACCCAGGTCACTACCCCTGGATGCAGCCATTAGTTGTCTGGGAGATAAGAGAAGGTTTATTATCCTTTGGATGGGATAATAAGGAGACAAATGGCTGTGCATCCACCACCCCTTGCATGTAAAAAGTAAATGTTTCTGGGAGAAGTAAAACCAAACATTGTCTGTCCTCACAGCATATCAATTTCCATGTCTCAGGAGGCCAAGACTTTGCAAGAACGTTGAGAAATCCAGGGAAGATTTATCTTTTCACATTAAGTGCTTTTTATGTTTTGTGTAATAGCCCTATTTGTATTGATCTGTGAATTCATGAGCATGTAAAAAGCATAAAATGTCTCAAGTCAAACATAATCTCTCATGACTTTCCAAGGATTAGCTTGATAGAATATTTGCATTTCAAGACTACATTGGGTCATTTAGAACACAGTTCTATTTAGTCCAGATTGAGTCTATCAGTAATGATGAATAAATGTCATGCTCATTCCTGAATGACTATAATCTACCATGGCAGGTTACATCTCCCATTACTTTGAATTTTGTTTTTAAGGAAAAAAAATAGTCCATAGTGTTATATTACAGTAACTTAATTATATGATTCAGGTTGATTGCCAGAAATAAGTTATTATCATTTAAAAGGAATAACGGAAGAAAGGAACAAAAGAAGGGAGGAAAAACTTCCTGACAGCTGACTCTGTCAAGTGACAGCTAAAAGTACGACTAGGTTATAGTATTCTCAAACATAAACAATCACCACAGAATAGCAACAATAATCAGGTAAGATCATTAATATCAAAAATAATTAGATAAGGCCCATGATAGAACAAAAACCAGGTCAGGACATCCAGGAATTACTAAATAAAATACGCATTTTTCTCTCTTGTCTGTTATAAATAACTGCTGTTTCTTTACCAAGGACAAGTCTAGCCCTATGTTGAGCTTTCCATCTTCTATGTGAAATGTGTTGATTTTAAAGTTATGAATTACCTCACCTTTCTGAGAGGATCCACTTAGGAACAAATTTAGTTTTCTTAAATTGTCCCTCACAATGACTCCAAACAAGTTCAAACACCATAGCAAGACACTCCCATTACCCTCTTATTAAGATGCTTTTGCATGGTGTGTGTTATCCCTGGAAGCTAATAATAAACCTGACTTTGAACGTAGGTGTAATTCTGTTGGTCTTTGGGAGGTAGGACATGAAATTCCATGGAGAAGAGACATGAAAATTAAAGGTTCTGATATGGAAACACGTGCCTTATTTCAGGAAAAGGAAGAAGAAATCAGTGTGAATGAGGCAGAGAGAGTGATGGAGGAAACAACAAGAGATGAGATCATATTGCTAAGCAGGGACCAAAAAAATAGGGGTGGAGCCTTGAAATAATGACAACTTTGAAATTTACTCTGAATGAGATGGGATGCAATTTGAAGGCTTTGAGTAAAGCTGTGGTATTTATTATAAGTTTAAACAGGATCATTCAAATTGCTATATTCAGAGTAGTGTGTAAAGAAGCAAGTATTTAATGAAAAAGATCAGTTAGGAGGTTATTGTGGTAATACAAATGAGTTGGGTCAGATTGTAACAGTTGTGATACATATTTAAAGTGTAGCCACTAAGTCTGTATTGGTTTTTATTTCCCACTCATAAAAATATAAAATGTTCATTAATTGTTATCATTTCTTTGTAAAGGAAATTTGGTGCAGGGGGAGAGGCTAGGATATTTTAATATATTTTTGTACATATTGTTGCAATAACAGAAATGTTATTGAAGTTTTGAAATGTTATTGAAGTTTTGAAAATTCTGAACAATTTAATAATGTATCATTACTAACTAGTAATGGTTTCATTTTTAAAAACATTTGTGATCAGTATTAGTGAGGACTTTTATAACATCTTGAAATTTGACTTTATGGGGAAAAAAACTAAAATAATTACTAAATGTTTAGAATTGATCACCTGTCTCTTCAGTTACTTTGTCCTTCAACGGTATACTTTTTTTTTTTTTAATTTGAAATGACTTCTTTCTTTTACTTGGACAAAATCTCTTAAATTTCTGAATCTCTTTTCCTATTGGACAAGGTAAAAATGCTTAGAACATCCTACAAGATCCTCAGTCATCAGGTTCCAGTCTCCTGCTTCGTCCTTTATAATCTGTGGCTGAGACGTCACACTGTCATCATCCTCCATGCCCTATAGGATTCTTACCTGCATTTTTTTTCTTTCTAAAAAGTTAATACTCCTTTACAAGTTTATATCAATGAACATAGTTTTCTTTGTTTAGGGTAGTATTACCTAAACATTTTTCAGAGAAATATTGCTGAAGTTGAATGTATTTATATTATAAAGGTCACAAATTGTAAGTGCATACTTTGTTATTTTACAGAGTGGACATACCTAGGTAGCCAGTATGGTAATCGAGTTATAGAAATTACTAGCAAGTACCTTGGAAGCCTCTTTTACACCACATGTCGGTCTATCTCTCCCTCAACCCCATCAAAGGTAGCTGCTATTCTTATGTTTATAGCTTTTGTGGATATAAATATGCACCTGTTGACTATTTAACTACAGTAATATAGTAAGCAATTGGAGAATATCTGATTGAACAGAATTGAACCAAATAAATACAGGTGTCCTTGTTCTCCTCAAAAAAGAATCAACCTTATATGTATAAACAAGCAAATGAATAAACAAGTAACAGGTAAAAGAAATAAAACTACTTGTGAATTTCAAAATAACCGAAACTATATAATTTTTTCACCTGTGGCACCTAAATTAATGTCATGAATTATATGTATTCAATAAAGTGAACATATACACAGTGAATAACAATAATAATAATAAAGAACCAACCATCGTAACCTATTGTCACTTTTTAGTGCTTCCAGCAAAGACAAAGGTAAATCCTCCATGTTATTCTATCCAGGAAGTTTTCTCTTATTACTGGTAAAAGTAAAATTATCATCCATTTCACTCTCTTGATGATATTTAGATACAGTATTTTAATCTGACTCTATTCAGGTGACTGGTCTTTGAGAACTATTACTGCTGGTAATAGTTAAAACAGGTTTCTTGTAACTCTGAGAGTATCTTTTTAATTTACTAGTTGGCTGAAGGGGATTATATCTAGCAAACGTTGTGTAGCCATTTTATATGTATGTCATACTTTGTTTGTCAGCTTAATTTGTGGGGGGAAAAAAAGATTATTCTTTAACTTTATCCATCCAGATCGTCACATCCCCTCAAGGAAGTTTTTGAGTAAAAGCTTGGTTTTGAATTGTGTACTCACCTGGTCTGGAGTATATTAGACAACAAGTGGATTCTGTTTGAAACATTAAAAATTCTTAACAAAATGTTAAGGCATCTGGTTCTATAAATAGAGCATCGTATAGAAAGTGTATTTCATATTTGAATTTAATTTTTTTAAGCAGTTCTTTTTTTTTTTAAGATTTTATTCATTTATTTGACAGAGAGAGACAGCGAGAGAGGGAACACAAGCAGGGGAAGTGAGAGAGGGAGAAGCAGGCTTCCCCGCTGAGCACGGACCCTGATGCAGGGCTAGATCCCAGGACCCTGGGATCATGACCTAAGCCGAAGGCAGACGCTTAATGACTGAGCCACCCAGGCACCCTGAATTTAATTTCTATGTAATACTTTTACTTTGTTTTTTCAAAACCATATTCCTTTTTTGTATGTTTATTCAGGTATATTGATCAAAAGGACTGATTAACAAAAAGAAAAACATCCATTTTAATTATCTCTGATTTTCGTCCGGGAGTATTCTTTTATTTGGCAAATTTAATATTAATGACATGACTACTATGCTCTAAACCTTTTGCTAGAGGTTGTTGATCCTGTAAGAAAGACTGCTGCTTTCATCTCTGAAGTTTGTCTTCAAGAAATGACACATAAATACAAGTAGTAATAGGTGCAATGGAAGGAAAGTACAGACTGTTTTCAGAAATAGTGATATTGAGGAGTGCCTGGGCGGCTCCATCAGTTAAGCCTCCAACTCTTGGTCTCACCTCAGGTCTTGATCTCAGGGTCACGGGTTCAAGCTCCACGTAGGGCTCCACGCTGGGTGTGGAACCTACTTAAAAGAAATCGTGATATTGAAATTTATCGTATTTGTTTACTTTGCTTTATTATATGTTAAAATAAAAATTTACCTATGATTCCAAGTCTATACAAAAGATTTATGAAACAAGAATCAAAATTAAAATGGAGAGGCAGTGAAATACAAAAGAAGAACATTGGACTAAAAAACACTTTCTATATTCTAGTTTTAGGATTAACATTTGCAAGATAGGAGAATCTGAAGAAGTTATTTAATGCCCTGAGATCCAATTTCTCCATTTGTAAAATGGGAATACATGACATTGCTATGAAATTGATGAGAGCTGTAGATGATTGAGTGGAATAATGTATGTACAATACTCTGTATGCGATAAGGCACTAAACAAATATGAGAAGTTAACTTAAAAGTTTAATTGTTTTCTGAAATGCAATGTTCGCCTTGTAACTATCAGGAACTTCATTCACTTGAAAAAGGATTCTCCCTCTTCCAGTATAATATTCATTTTCGCACACAGGGCTTTAGTTTATTCCAGTTGCAAACTAAAATATCACCAATATCACTATCAGTTGTACACTTTTATTCTGATACACAAAAGTTATTTTCAATTTTCATTTTAACTCAGATATTCCCTGAAACTGATAATGTACGAAGCCCAGTGATATTATTACTGCTGACGTTGAATTGTCAGATAAATGGCACGTCAGTTTTCATTTATATTTCTGAATGCCTGGCAAAGAGTGACAGCTGCACACAGCTTATAATTTGGTGTCACATTATCTCAGTGAATGGAGCAATTTCCATATGAAAATACATTTGAAATTAAACCTTGAAGATCTGGATAGTGTTTTTTACTGATTTAAAATAATACTAAGTATTACAAGGATTCATTTCATAATTCTTTTTTTTTTTTAAAGATTTTATTTATTTATTTGACAGAGATAGAGACAGCCAGCGAGAGAGGGAACACAAGCAGGGGGAGTGGGAGAGGAAGAAGCAGGCTCACAGCAGAGGAGCCTGATGTGGGGCTCGATCCCATAATGCCGGGATCACGCCCTGAGCCGAAGGCACACGCCTAACCGCTGTGCCACCCAGGCGCCCCTCATTTCATAATTCTGACACTGTTTGAAGAAACAGGGAATGGGCAACTGAAAACAATTCTGAGAGATTGTGAGTACCCCATTTTTCTTGTGTTAGAGCATTAGATATATAAATGTATTTGAACCACATTCCAGTATAAATAATATTTTGGGGTCCATACAATGTTATTTTTTTTTTTGTATTTCCATGATTCCTTTTAATATAGGTAAAAAATGACTTTTAAAATATTTAATTCTATTTCGTTTTGTTTCAGATTTTTTTTTTCTATTCTTGACATAGGTATGCTCCAGAAATCAATTTATTTCTTCCTGATATTTTTTATTCAAGTATTTCTTAAAAGTGATACCATGCAGTGATGGTACGTGGGTTGTAGAAATGTAACTGTTATTTAAAACAAAACGAAACAAAATTATAGCTGATTATGCTAGATAGGTGGGTGATTGTGATGGAAGGAAGTTCCTTTAAAGGGAAGAATACATTTTATAGAGAGGAAGTGCTGGGAATGGCCAGCAATCCCTGTACTGATGGATGAAAGATTACTCCAAACTTTGCTGTGAAAGAGAGGAGAAGGCAAGAGGGTCAACACTCAGAGGTGAAGACCCTTTGCTCTTCTTTGCTCCCCCTTTTATTGGTCCTTCAAGATAATCACAGATCTTTATCACTGTGTTCTCAGGCACGATGTGTGACAAGGGGTCTTACTGGAACTGGGAAGGCCTGTTTACCAGAAAGATAGGATATGCTAATTTGCATGTTCTGCAAGTTCTGCTAAACATAGCCCAAGGGAGAATGCCTACATCTCTTTAGATTACAGAGAGGCTGTTTGGGTTAGGAAAGTTTCCGGAAGGCAACTCCCTGAGGCATTCCAAGGGAAGAGTGGTCCTGAAAGCCCTTCTCCAAAACCTTCCCTGCCCTCAGGGTCCTCTGTGTTACGTGTTAGCAAGCCAGGTATTATGGCTGATTTCATGCTCTACATTAACCCCAACAATAAAGAAAGCCTGAATTAAACATTTGCTCACATCAAGGAAAGAATGACATTGAAAAACCTTTGCTAGTTCTTTTGCACTAATAAGTGCTTTGAAGACTTAAATAGTTGGGCTTTCATGATCACAATACTTTTATTTACTTTTGGATAAGGAAATATAGACCTTGATCTGGGTACAGGATAATAAGTCCGTGGCCCCCATAAAATGAATGAATTCCTGCGTTTCAGAGAGAAACCCAAGAGAGAAAGGGGAAAGGCCTGCATCCCTATGGCAAAGATGGGAAGGGAGGAGGAGTGGTCTGAAAAGCCCTAAGTATCAAGAAGGCAAGCACTTTCCCTGAAGAGCAAGCTAATTTGTAAAGTGTTTTGTGTGGGGGAACTCAGGAGTAGCAAAGCACTTCCAAGAAAACACACTCATGATATCTTAGTGGTTTACTATTCTGTGCTTCTGTACAAGTCCTCCATTAGTGTCAACTCCATTAAAATTTTGCTGCAAAAAAAATTACCTGACTCTGGTGGTGTTTTATAGAAATCCAGAGAACTGGTTCGCTCTTTGTTCCATATGTGTAGGCTAACTTAGAAATGTAAAAATGTTGGGGCACCTATGTGGCTCAGTCAGTTAACTGACCAACTCTTGATTTCGACTCAGGTAATGGTCTCAGAGCCATGTGATCGAGCCCTGTGTCGGGCTCCTCGCTTAGTGAGGAGTCAGCTTGGTGATTCTCTCTCCCTCTGTCTCTGCCCCTCCTCATGCACACACACTCTCTCTCTAAAGTAAATAAATAAGTCTTAAAAATTTTTTTTTTAATTTTGAAATGTTAAAATGTTTGTGCCAGCCAACAGAGACAAGACAGGTGAGATGAAGGATTTGGGGGAAAGTATAACATCAAAATGAGATAGCTAGGATAGCTATAATTAAGCTTCCAAGATCCCTGGGGATGGGAGGCAAGGCCAGATTAACATTCTTTTGTAGGATAGATAATCAAAGTGTACTGTCTTAATATAAGGGAATTCTTCAAAATGTCTGGAGGATCTTGGAGACAGCTGAGCAGCTTATTTTACGTAAGCAAGATAGATACAACTGCGTATATGGCCTATGTCTAATCTCTTTGGGGATGTGTTCATCTTAAGTAAACAAGGACAAAATCCTGTTGTAACTGGACTGAACCAAAATCTCTGAAGAACATTTTCTTTGTAATTCATCCATTCAATAGTGTGGAGAGGACATATCTATATCTTAGGGGTAGTAATGAACCAAAAAAATAAGAATCTTGCCTGAAGGAGTTTACATTTTAGTGAGGCATAAACATAAATATAATAATAGGGAAATTTAAGTTGGAAAGCACTATGGAAACATGAGCAGGTTAAAGGGATTATTGCATTTTTCAGTGAATGGACAGTGTAAGTCTTACTGTTACGGTTAATATCTAAAACACAAATCTAATCCTGTGAAACTTTTGCTTAAAATATAAGCTCAGCAACTCCTAATATTTATATATTTATATTGTGTAATCGTGTGCATATGTACTTCTCTCTCACCTTGTAAATGGAGAAATGTAGACTAGAAATTATGTCATATATATCTGTTATGTTGAGAGTTCCTCATTGCATACAACAGCTGCACTGGTTTAAGCAAAAAGTGATATATTAAAGAACCCTGGGAGCTCATGGTTCTCTAGAAGACCAAAGACACTTTCTCCAGGCTGATCTTCTGGGGACAACTTCACACAGCTCATAACAGAACTGGGCCATCAGGGTTGCTGATGACTGTGCTACAAACTGGACGCTATATAAATAGCAAAGTGCCTCCTAAACTTTTGAGGATCACAGCACTTTGCTAATATTATGAAATTGTCAAATTAGGAAGGCAACTGCTGAGTCAGAAAATTGTCCCATAATTGACGGTTTGGGAATTGTGGCAGCTTTGGTTGCTTGGTAACCAACATGCAGTGAACACCAGGTGTCTTGCTTCTTTTCCCACCTAAGATGGGTCAACAGCAAAGTATTGCCTTGGAGAATTTGATAGGACGGATCTAAGTTACATTTGAATCCCAGGCTGGAAAGAAATCTAGAAACTATGATATTTAACTTCCCTGCAATAGGAGTTTTACTGAATGCTGTTTGAGCAAGCCAGTTTATAGTATGTGGTGCAATATCATCAAAAGTAAAAAAAAAAAAAAAAAAAAAAAAAAAAGTCATTGTAATGAGTACAAGGTGACCTCAATTTACGTGGTAAATGGAAGTCTGCTTCAACTTTTAATGTAAATCTTTATATACAGCCTGATAACATTATAATAATTTAAAAACATTTTGAAAACATTATAGTTCACTTTTAGAGGAGGTTTTCAGCTTCATTGTGAGTACAGATGGTTCCTGACCCACATGATGGTTGAACTTACGATTTTTTGACTTTACGATGGTGTGAAAATGATATTCATTCAGTAGAAAGCATACCTCAGATTTTGAGTTTTGATCTTTTCCCAGGCTAGTGGTAGTGGTATGATCTCCTCATGATTCTGGGCGGTGGCAGCAAGCTGCAGCTCTCAGTCAGCACGTGATCACCAGAGTAAACAAACAACTGATACATTGAACAACCATTCTGTACCAAGAGAAACATTCTCTTCTTCATTTTCAGTGCAGTATTCAACAAATTACATGAAATATTCAGCATTTTATTATAAAATAGGCTTTGTGTTAGATGATTTTGCCCAACTACAGACTAATGTAAATGTTCTGAACATGTTTTAGGTAAGCAAAGCTAAGCTATGATGTTTGATCGGTTAGGTATATTAATAATGCCTTTTTGACCTATGATATTTTCAACTGACGATGGGTTTATTGGATATAACCACATTGTAAGGTGAGGAAGATCTGTATAAGAATTATTATTACCATGCCTTTGAAAAAAATATAATTCCACATTGTTCAACAATTATATTACTGCCCAAATTATATTATGCTTGGAATTTTTATTGTTTTTACACTCTACTATTATAACTTTTCTCATAAATATTGTATATTTTATTAAATATCTATTAAATATCTGTATTTTATTAAATATCTATTAAATATTTTTAGTCTTGTATATGATACATAATTTTTAAGGAAAAAGACAAGAGTGGTCACTTTCAGATCACATGACTATTTATCCATAGAAACAAAATAATCACGCTTTTAAAAAATTCTCACTGTGCACATTATGTCATCCTGAAAGATGGTTTGGCATGATTGAAAGAGTTAGGAGGCAAACCTAATTTGCCTTCTAATTGCGCCTCATGGCAGATGGCTATAGACTAAGATTTAGTCAAGAATTTGGATGAATACTTACTCTAATATGGGTAATAATGGTGATGTCTATAGCTCTTGGGATTCATTGTCCCAAGAAAGTATCCGAAGGATATTCTCATTTAAAACAAAACATGAAGGAATATTTAAACAGTTTTTGTTGATTAGTTCCTGTGTATCTATAGAAGATTTTCCCCACATATTGCTATCATTTTTAAGGTTCAATCAAAAGGTGATTTGACAATTTCATATTTGGAAAATGCACTCAATAGTTATAAATCGAATTGGTCATTTATACATACTTTTGTCAGGCTTTTAAACATTATACAGTTATTTTTAAAGCTTTGCTCCAGTGATTGAAAGAAATTAGTACTAAGACAAATGAACAATATTGGCCCATTTGACCTGGGTGGATCAGTACACTCAAAATACATCAGAATATTTAAAATAATTGTAAAAATATATATTTATAGATTTTAGATATATACTGCATTTATTATATTAGGCCTTGACAGTTTTTATTTGAGCTAAGTAAATATGTATTTACTTTAATTCATGTAGCTTTTCAGAAGCAGGAATTCCAACTTAATATAAGACAATAGAAAAGAATATTAAAGATAAGTGCAAGAATATAATCTTACATGCATCACTTTAATCCCTAGATTTTTTAACTGAAACAGCTATAAAAGAAAGTGCTTGCAGAGGCTTGGTGAGGCTCATAAGAAAGTAGCATTCTTTTCTCATCATGTAAATCATGATGGAGCCACAGAAGGCTTCTTAAGTCTTAATTGCCATGAGACTTCAAAGTAATTCACCTAAACAAGGTAATAATGGGTAAGTTAGGATATTTAGATTATTTGTCATTATTTTTAAAAAATCTACAGAAAACGTATTTAATTGCTTACTGTCAGTCACTGTGCTAGAAGTTATATTGTCCAAATAATTTTCAAATATTTTAAAATTAAAAATTATAATTTCTCTAAACTAATGGAAAAGCTAGTAAATTAGGAGGAAATCAACATAGCAGCATATGCTTATGATGCAAATCATTATTTTTCATATATAAGACATTTGTATGGATCTTTTGTATAAAAGAAACCCATCATAGAATGTATATTGAAAACAAGTATGAGTAGATGAGAGGGAGAGTGGAAGAAAGGTTGTAAAGTGTAGCTGATAGGTTATGGTGTATTGGGCAGACCCTGGTTTTGGTTTGCTGCTTCATCATTCATTGCTAATCATTCATGACTTACAAACTATTAAGATTTTAGTATGCAGGTGTTCAAAACACATGCCTATTCTGTTTCCTTTTCAATAGGTGTCCAATAAACTGCAGTTTTTCTTAAAGACTTAAATGTTGTCCTAGCATGACATAGATATAGAATATTTGAAATTACAGTAGAAACAAGGACACTTCAACAGGCTACTCAGCTGCTCTTTGATATTTGCTTATTTTATTTGCTTATTTTATCAGTGGGAGATTGAATAATACAACTGTAAAAGCTGCAATTCTAAGTTCTGTGTCTTGGAAATTATATTTGGCATTCAGTCTTACTTAATTGTGCTATAGTCATTTAAATTTTATATTGAAAAGTTAATACATTATCCATTTCCTTCTACTCTAGAGTACTGAGGGAAACAAACATATCCTTTAAAAACACCCATTCATCTTTTCAATAAGTGGTTCTGTGTTAATAAGATATCCTTATGGGAGAAATGTTTTCTCATATCTCACACTGTGCATAAAAATCAATTTCAGATAGGTTGCTGATACAAATATACATGTAAAAATTACAGCATTTAGAGGAAAACATATGAGAGCATTGTCCTCACCATAAAGTAGGTAAATATATTTTTTAAATGCAAAATATTCTTACTAAAAACTTTAAAAGAATTATTCACTGTGCCGTATTGATATAAATAGCTTCTGTTTTTTACAAGGCACCATTAAAGAATGCAAATGAATTAATAGGATAAAATATTTCAATAACGTCTATCTGACAAATATTTAGCTCTAGCTCTTGCAGTAGTTCTTGCTTTATATGTGAAAACACTTATAGTTCTGTAGTAAATGGGAAAAGTCCTAGACACTACTAAAGAAAACATCTACATGGCCAACAAAAATTTGAAAAAGTTCTCCAATTAATTTGTGATCTGGGAAATACAGATTAAAACCATAATTCGATACAACTGCATATGCATCAAAATGTCTGGAATGAAAAAGATGGTATAATGGAAGTTAGGGCGTACTGCACACATCTAACCTCAAAGACTGAAGCACTCATTCCCTGAGCTGCTGGGACTGTTAGCAACTACTTTGTCTAAGCTTATACTTCCTCCTCAGTGGCAACATGCTTCTAATTACTGATTGATGCTGAAGCATAAAGGCCTGGCCACTTATCAGAAATTAGGACAACTCTGAAAAGCCACAAATATTCCAGAACTCCCCGTTGGATTGGCTGAGATCTTTGTTTTGATTGTATCACTGTTCAACCTCACCTTTGACCAATCCTGTAACCTGCTTTTGTATAGAGGTGTGATTTTTAAAAAATTCTCCAAAAGTTGTCTTCATTTCCTGCATAGAGTCTGTTTCCTGGGGAATTTGACTGAGGCTAATTAATGTGGGGCATGGTCTGAGAAAGTAGATTCTAAAGTGGGATTTGGGATCTGAATCAATTGTCCTGGTTGACAATATGGACCCCATTACTGATGGATGGTAAGTAGGATACAGTTATCCCCTGACATGTAGTAACAGTGTAGCTGTTCAAACTTTACTGGGATGGTAATCTGGAATATGACAACTGCAGTGGTTTACCAGTGTAAGAGAATGCACTTACTGGTAAAAGTATATATGGCATTTGGAAAAGATAGGAAAAATGCTAACTAAAATAACCATGGTGCGTTGCCTGTGTGGTTCAGGCAGTAAAGCATCTGCCTTTGGCTCAGGTCACCATCCCAGGGTGGTCCTGGGATCGAGTCCCACATCGGGCTTCCTGCTCAACAGGGTGTCTGCTTCTCCTTCTGCACCTCCCCCCTACTCGTGCACGCATGTGCTCTCTCTCTCTCTCTCTCTCAAATAAGTGAAATCTTTACAAAAATAAAATAAAATAACCATGGAAATCGATGACAGTGTTGAGTACAGTCAGTGCTTTAGAGAAAGACAATGAAAGGCTGGGAGTGATACCAATTTATAGTGAAGAATGAGTGTCTAAGCACCTCTTTGGCAAGGATAAAAAGACACTCTTATCTCCTGCAGCTGGAGGGCAGAAAAAGCTATGGATCCAGCCAAAGAATAAGAAGAATAGACTCCAGAATAGGTTGTGTTCTCAAGTTTTATAGGTTTGCTATGCCGAATTAAGGGCCCTAATTTGGAAGAGTGGGACCCTCAATTATGGAAGGGGCATGTGGTTTGATGTACTCTAAGACTACGAATTATCAGATTCTCCTAGACCATCTGGGCATGCTAAAATGCTTCACTTCTCCCTAGTAAACACTGGTTCTTCCTACTTATTGAAGAAGATGTAGAGACCTCTGCTTTGTGAGAAAACCTGTCTCTTTACAGTTTTCACCTACTTTTCCTCTTGTACATCAGATGAGTGACTAATGGGTGGAGTGTAGCAGATTCTGTTTTTCTAAATTATTTATAGACAATCTCTGTGAATGTAGTCATTTTTTGTTACCCCATTTAAATTTTGTTCATGTGACCAATGGAATGGGAGCAGAAGTGAGGGTACACATCTGAACTTACCCTTAAAGTCATTTCTTTGTTTTACCTTCTTTTTTCTTTTTCTTTTTTCCAACACAAGAACAGAATGTTTTTAATAGTGTCTGCTTCTTCACTTTGGGATATGGGATAGAAAAAAAGTGTGGAACAGAGCAGCAAGCATCCCACAACCAACGTGGACAACTGTTGGGAAAAATGTTTGGTTTGTCACCACAGAGTAACTTAAAGAAGGCTGGCTACTGTAGGAACTATCGTAGAAAATGATTGTACACAGCAACTTGTCTTCTGCTTAAAGTATACAAAATCTGCATCTATGCAGTAATCGTATTACAAGGTTAATCTTTCTGAAAATGACTTCCCTTTGTAGTTTTAGGATTTCTAAGGATAGTATCCTTTAATGTTTATTATGATATTTTATTTTAACTGCAAACAACACTGCAGTTAAAAGGGGGAAAATCCTGAAGAATGGTAAGCCCAGACTTCTAATAAGTATTTCTAATATTTCTCCTCTTTTGATGAATAGTGCACCTGCAGCTTCTCAACATTTGTTGGCTGTTTTGATTTTGGCTTTTCCTTCCTTAAAAAAAATAAATAAATAACATGCAGCAGTCAAGGGAATTGATGCCAGAACAAAAATGCATTGCTTTTCACTACCTGATAAATAGAGAATAAAACCAGAATTGGAATATATTTTTAGTACAGACTAGGACACTAAACAAGACTTTAGAGTCTAAAGTTTATTTTCATTATGTTGAAAAATGTTTTATCTTTTTATGTTCTCAATAGATTTTCATTTCTGTCAGAACTGGGAGTTTAACATTGGTATAATTAAATTCTTTTGGTGGTAATTAGCTTTCTTTTTAGGAAGATTTTTCTTTTTGAAAATTGCCGTATAGGTCTATTCAAAGAGTAATCAGATCGATTGTTTCTCATCTGTTAACAATATAAACTGAATCTCTGTGATGGTTGTTATTTTTATAAAACCTTGTACACAATTTGAGATAATTAGGTATGCTTTACTCTCTTTTGAGAATAAAGTGATGCACAGAAAAATAGCATAGCTTACTTCTTTAAAGCAGGCCCTCTTAAGCCAGATTTTTTAAAAAATAAAGATCTATGGACAATCGATTTAAAAAATTTTAAGCTTTTCTAAAAATCCTTGACATACACACACACACACACAGAGATCTGAGAAGATGCTCTCTTATATGCGAGAGGACCCTTCTGTTAAATGGGGCAGGAAAGAATTATACTTCACAGAGATCAGCTGCAAATAATTTGGAACAATTTGTACTTAATAGGACATGTATAGGACACAATTAGGAAATGATAAAGGTAGGGGGCTCAATTTTTCTTCATGTTGTAAAAATTTCTGCTTGAGAATAAATCTTTTCTCTCTGAAAGTTAAATGCATTTTTCAATTTGTTAGTGACATTCTCTTAAAAGAACAATTTTGTTCACCTTTTAAAAAAATATTATTTAAATATTTTCCACCTCATTCTTTTGAATTAATTTTCTTCCTAGTAAGTAAAAAAACACAAAAGCAAATCACGATACAATAACAAGAAAATAACAAATGTGTGTTTTAGTTTAGATGACCCTTACAGAGTCAGACCCTATTTCTCATTAGGCCAGCTCTAGGCTAAAGAGATAATGAAGATATGTATACTTCAGATAGGTTTGGTTTTTTTTTTAAGTTGTAAATGGCTTTCATTTAATGTATCCTCACATTCAACATCCTAGAGGTAAGATCATCCTAGAAGTGTGTTCATAGAGAACTGTTTAGTTAGTCCATTGGTTGATTGTTTTTAGCATGCTCTTTTTCTAGAAAAATTGTGATTATTCAGCATTCTAAGTTTTTCTTTTGAACTTGGAATTTCCCAAAGTCAACTGTTTTGCCACAGGTTAGAATACATTGATTCTGAGTTACCATTTGCACACTTATGCAGTAGGTGTTTCTATAAAGGCTACATAAACCTGAAATAGAAAATGTGCAGAAGAAAATGCATGAGTAGCTGTTAAGAAAATACATAAACAAGAGGAACAAGTGTAAATTAATGAAGTGTCCCTTAAAACTGTCAAAACAAAACAAGATTTAGTCGTCTTCAATATTAATGATAAAAAGCTTTTATCTTGCCATTAACATTTATTGGGTTGCAATAGGAAGACTGAGTTTCAACTACCAAACATTTCCAGGTATTTATTGACCATAAATAAAAACTCATCAATTGCCAGCTGGAATCCAAAGCTTCTGACTAAACAAAACAAAATAAAGCAAAAGTATCAAATCATGGTCCTAGAAGGAATATCAGGTAAATTTCATCTTTTTCTTATAACAATAGTTAAAACTGGAAGGCAGAGAAATAGAATGATGATGTATCAAATATATTATTCGTGTAAGATACAGGGTCAGAACTCAGATTTTGTTCATTCCCAGTTCACATAGCGTATGGGCTTATTTTGGAAAGCCTCGTTAATTAAGAAGGGATTCCATAAGGTAAATCAAAATATTTTTTATAGAATATTTCCAGAAATTAATTGATACATTTTGATATGTGCTATTATGTACACATAAACATTGAACTGAAGGTCATATATGAACAGAGATGACAAGTTAATATTCATCAGTATCCCACTGCTGTTGGTACAAAAAAAGTATAGAAATGCTAAGAATTTTCTGCTGCATAAAACCTCTATTTGCATGTCAAAAAAAAAAAAAAAACCGTGGAATTACTTCAAAGTTTTAGAGTTATTTTTCACGAAAGTTTTTACAGAAAGAAAATCAATTGAAAATATTTACTACGTTTCTTATTCATAAGTATTACTGTCACAATGTTTACAGAAAACTTTTGAAATTTCTAGAATTCTTGATTCTTATATAATTTTCTTTCACTCCTATATAATGGAGCTAAATTTCATTTTTACTGACATAAGATTTTATTAACAGATAAATAAAATCTAAAGATGTAAGCTCCTTAAACATTAAATTTTATTTTTCTTCTTATGAATGAAACACTACACTTTGTTTAAAAATCCAAAAAGAAGGAAAAAAAATCCAACAAAGTGTACTTCAGATCATGCTGAATGTTCAAAATATATTTCATACAAACATTCTTATAACAGGATTAACCTTTTTATTTAAGATAAATATCAACTAAAACTCATTTTGGTTTTACTAAAAACATGAAATACTTCTTAGGTTAAACTTTCAAGTGGAATTCAACTATTTTAATATTTTTTTGAACTTTACTCTTTAAGAATCAAGATTTTGCGTTAAATAATTCAATTATTTGACAAATGTAGAATTATCTCATTTCTATTTTTATAGTTGATTTTAGAACACTGTAGATTTCAAGTAAGACAGGGCCAAAATATCAGGATATTAATTTTAAGTATAGCTGTCTTTCCTCATTCCTCTGTCAGCTAAATAGCACCTCCTATTTGCCCAATGGATTTTTTACCACATCTCAGCTTCTCAGGAATAAGAATTCTTGCTTCCTAGAGTTAAGAGACTTTGTTGCAAGATAAGAAAAAAAAGTGAGATAAAGGGGCACCTGGATGGCTCAGTAGTTTTAGTGTCTGCCTTCGGCTCAGGTCATGATCCCAGGGTCCTGGGATGGAGCCCCATGTTCAGCTCCCCAATCAGCAGGGAGTCTGCTTCTCCCTCCCCCTCTGCTCCTCCGCCTTGCTCATGCTCCCTCTCTCTCTCAAATAAATGAATAAAATCTTTAAAAAAAGAACTGAGAGAAAAAGGAAATTATTCATGGATAAATCTAAGGATAAAATTTGGGATTTTGCTAAGGAAAAGTTATAAAGAAACTGGTGCATTAAAAATGGTAAGTTAATTTTCATTTTAAGATAGAAACTAGAAATCTTTGGGTGTTCTCAGAGAAATGTAGGAATTGAACCATTTCATTAACTCTTTGAAAACTGTGCCCCTTGATTTTAATACTACTCTGAGACCATTTGCATTTTAGGATTTATAAGTATTATCCAATTCATTTTTCTGTGACTTTCAATGTATCACACACCAGTAAATTAAAAATAAGTTCATTCTTCAATTATTATGAATAGCAAAATACTTCCATCCCAATTTTTTTTCTATTTTCATTTTTATGCAGTTGACATGTAAGCTTCAGGTACTCATTGAATGTCTACTGTGTGCTAAATAGACAAGAGAGATAGACCCGAGTAGGAGTTACATTTTTAAAGCATATAAGTGAAAAAAGGATACTCCTCCTTCTTTAAAAATTGATTCTTTGAATTCTTTCCAATTTTTATTTTTGTAAGTAGATTTTATGAACTTAGGACTTTAACTTACTTTTCCTGATTCTAGTAATTGAGAACTCTACCCTTGCTACAAGAGTCCAACATTATTTTTTTTTTCTGAAAAGTTCATAAATTGTATTTTTATAACAAATTACTAACAATCATAGTCATGCCATAAGAACTACGAGTTGCCTTTAAAACTCACTTTGGAGGTACTTGCAGAAGAATGTATTGTAAAAGACAATGAAAAGGAAAAAAAAAAAGCATCATTGGTGGCAAGCCTGGTATTGTCCTAATTCCATCAAAATGAGGTGAGTAATGTGGGGTTATAAAATTGATAATGTTACCTGCTTGTGCACTATACTTACAGTTTTCAGGATCAAGTTAATGTTTGTAGATGGGAGAGAGGAGTTATTTATTGTCCTGAGATCCATTTCTCCAGCATTATCATGGACACACTGAGAATGAAAGTGGATGATTAGGTCTAAACTCCCTGTAAGCATCATGATAATCAACTAATATATAGACTAGTGATATTTGTTAGTAGGGGATTCCTCAACTATGGGATGCTTTTGATATGGTAGTCCTGGTTTACAGTTGCATTTTGATAAACAAAATTGGCATCATGGAATCTTGGAAAGTTTTATGTAACCTATAAAACTACTTGAACATAAAATGGAGGTACGTCATATCCTATAATTCTTGCTGTGTGAAATAACCTCTTCCCCTCTGATGTGGGACAGAGGACCTGAGGAGCCACACTCTGAATACCTGACCTCTTTGCTTCACCCGTGCTGTTTGATTTTTTATATTCTTAAGTTTATTAGTAATACTTGATATTGATTTGTACGAGTCTGGTTTAAAAATTCTATCCTTTGTTTTAGCTCAGTAGAGAAAACCTTGAATCCTAAACAAAATATAAAGCGTTAACATTGTATTTGGTTTCTAAACTCTAAACCTTCTGTTATTTTAAAACAAAACATAAAATTCCCTATGACAGTATTATTGAATATTTTAATTAAAAATTAAAATATTATTGGAAGTTCAAAAATGAACTAGAAAAGAAATGTCACAACACTTATTTGCAGCAAATCTTCAGAATTTTTTTCTCATTTCTTTATGAGGCTCATATTCTTGACAACCAGGGACTTACGGTAATAAAAAATAATTATTCTAGGAGATAGAATTAGCACTGAAATTTGTGCTTTAAAAAATGCAAAGCATTGACATTGATGAAAACAATCAATCTTTATTTTCTATTGGAAAATATACAAACGATCTTCCAATTTAAAAAGAACCATGGAGTGACACTGGAAGCACAAGTAATAACTTTAGTTCTAGAGATACAGAAAATGAGAGTGATAGTGAGAGAAAACTAATGGTGGACATGTAAACTTGAATCCAAAAAACATTATATCTGAAGCTTCATCAACCCAACTTGATGACATAGCAGTAGACTGTGACTTGAATGTGTTAGACTAGAATCCAGAAGTTGACTAACCAGCAACGTAAGTGCAAAAGTTGAAGACTATTGCTGGGGAGATTCTTGAGTATGCCTGCAGTGTTCTTGCAAATAGTAATCTTCTCTAACAGTTTATATTTCGGAAACACAAGGCAAAATTGAATAGTCCATCTAAAAAAGGGAGCGGGGGCGCCTGGGTGGCACAGCGGTTAAGCGTCTGCCTTCAGCTCAGGGCGTGATCCCGGCGTTATGGGATCGAGCCCCACATCAGGCTCCTCTGCTATGAGCCTGCTTCTTCCTCTCCCACTCCCCCTGCTTGTGTTCCCTCTCACTGGCTGTCTCTATCTCTGTCAAATAAATAAATAAAATCTTAAAAAAAAAAAAAATAAAAAAAAAAAATAAAAAAGGGAGCGGAGCACAGAAATGGATAATTAAGGCAGACAGTATTTGGATAGCTGTGAAGATAATGTTTTGACTGTCTGTTCATGGTTAAGATAGTCCTGTTATCAGTCTTGAGGTTTGAGAAAGGACTCTGCCTGTCAAACACTGCACTGGCCTTCTAGAATTCATCAAAGAGAAATGGGAATTAGGTAAGTTATTGAGATGGGAAGTGGCTGTGGAGAAGAAATAAAAAATCCACACATATGAACTTCAGTATAACCATGGTACAACTCAGGCTAAATAATGTTGTCACAGAAGCATTGTAATTTGAACAAGGACATAGTAAGCAATACAGAACAAATCTGAATTCAGGTCTACATGCCAACAAGTCAGTTATCTGAAGATAAAAGGTATGCATCCTTCAAGATCTATCTTCTAAGTTTTAAATAATTCCCATTTCTTCAACTTTTGTTACAGGCCATAATGTCATGTCCTCATAACATGCTAGTTCTTTACATTTAGAAACCAGTCACTTTCTCTGTAAAGTTATAACACGTGTAAAAGTGAACACAGAACTTTGGTGGTTACATGAGTTCAGTAGCAGAAGTATCCTTTTGAAAATAGGATGATGCCATGTCTCCAGCTCCAAACAATTTTGTGTGTATGGCCTTAAAGAATCCCTTGTCTATTTAATTTGTTTGATGAGGATGTGAATGGTTTTCCTATTAAAGTACATTTTAAAACATAAGGCATGATTCACTGTTTGCCCTTCACTATTTCCTATTTTCAGTCTTCCAAATTCTGCCCAGTATTAGATCAATTAAATGCCATGGCAGACTAATAAATGGCATTTATCAGGGCTCATCATAATTATAATACTATAGAATAATTACTTGGTCATTAGTGACTTGTTCAGTGGAGCCTCAGATTATCCTTATCAGAATTTCCAACAGGCATACACCAGGATTTCCCAACAGTATACATTGTTGCCTTCCTATAGGAAATCACTGGTAGAAAGCACTGGGTAAATGGACAAGTCAGTGAGAAGGTCAATAGTAACATCGAATTTAATACTTAAATACTAAGTTTGAAAGTTTGCCCCCTTGGACATCTCAGAGCAACTTGCAACTTCCCCTTTCAGTCTGTCCCAGGTCTTCTTGTCAGTGGCCTTTGTTGCTCCTGGGAGCTAGAGCTATTACTCAGTTGGAGACTTAAAATTTTTGCTAAAATCATGGTGCCTATTTCCATGAATGTTGTCTCTTTAACCCCCTGTTGTAAAATAAATGATTCTTTTGTGCTCGGATCTCTGCATGTTCCTCTAATATTCAAATCAAATTTTTCATTACATATTTTTGTAATTCAAATGTAGTGTTAATGAATGATACACTGAGACCCACATTGTGGACTAGATCTGCAGTGATATTTAAGTCACTCAGTTGGATATGAGATTTTAAAATAAAATAAAATGGAGACGAGGCTTGTAAACCGATCAAGCAAACAATAACATTTAAGCCATGTAACAACACTAAATCTAACTTGTTTCACGAACATCAGCAAAACTTGTTATTTGTTGTAAATGCATCTGATAATCATAAATGAAACTTAAGTCACCTTCTAAAAATGGTATATGACAATTACCCTTAACCAATCCCCTACATTAGAAGCATCATTTGTAATAACCAATTATTGTAAAGGTTAAACAACTTTCTTATTTTCATTTTATATTCATCCTGTAACATCATTCCTCTGAGCTTTAGTTTGGTTTTGGGTTTGAAAACTCCCAAATTGTTCAAACTAAGTTCTGGCTAACTTCAGAGCCACATATGACTATTAAAGCCAATGATAGGGGCGCCTGGGTGGCTCAGTCGGTTGAGTCTGCCTTCAACTCAGGTCATGATCCCAGGGACCTGGGACGGAGCCCCACATCGGGCTTCCCTGCTCGGCGGGGAGTCTGCTTCTCCCTCTCCCTTCTCCTCTCCCCACCTTGTGCTCTCTCTCTCTCTAATAAATAAATAAATAAATAAATAAATAAAATCTTTACATTGCTTATGCCTTTTAGTTACAATGTCAGAATCTTGATGAATTACAGAAATATAACGTACTCTGTTACAACTATAGTGCCTGAAGGAAAATCCGTATCTGGAAAATATTTTGTATAATAACAGTGAAATAAATGCCAAGCTGGTTATTATGAGGCAGTTTTACTCTAGAGACATTTAGAGCTAGTCATATGTCCTTTATGATCAGACGAATAAAGAATATTTTAAAAAGAAAGATAAGACTTTCATCTGAGGTCATCCTTAGTATTACTTAAAGTTTAAATTAAAAAATCTAGTCATGGTTATATAATTTTTAATCAGAAAATAACACCGCGTCATGAGACCTTTTTTTGTTTTAATTAATGTGAAATTAAGTTCCCAAATCAAGTATTTGTCTTATGTTTCTTATTTTATTCAACAAGGCATATATAAATCACATATAAATTATGTGATCTTTCAGCTCTCAAGTAAATTGTTCTTAAGCTGGTCCGATTTTCATCAAACACAAAGAAAAGCCCAAGAAGTGGCAGTTCCTTTGTTTTAGGAATGTAAAGATCTCAGTTTAGTTAGAAAGATAAACTCTCTTCAGATATATTCGTCTACTTATGTGCACAAATTCTGGTAGGATGGAAAAGACAAAGTGAGGTCAGTTATTTCATAACCTTAATTTACATATTTTGGAGCTTCTGAAACTTGCTATATATTGCTTCCGATTTTCCAAAGCCCTGATTTTTTGTGTGTTATTTGTATTATTATCTATTAAACCTAGTCCACGTAATTATATTCATTTGAAGAAAAGTTATAGGTAGACTTAAATAATTAATTCTTTCTTCTCTTTATGTCATGGAAGATGCTGTTACTGTCATAAAAAAAAAAGGTAGTCTTTATAATAAATGGTCATGGAAAAACTGGATATCCACTTGTGAAAGAATGAAATTGGACCCTTACATTGTGCCATACACAAAAACCAACTCAAAACAGATTAAAAACAAATGTTAAGACCTGAAACTTTTTTAAAACTAATAAAAAACACAAGGAAAAAGCTCCTTGACATTGGTCTTGGCAATGATTTTTTAAACATGACACCAAAAGCTCAGGCACCAAAAGCAAAAATAAACAAGTGATAAAACAAAATGTTTATTTAAAATTTTTATTTAGCAATCAATGAGTGAAAAAAATACACAACTCCATTAAAGAAAAATTGTATACTTCCCTAATTTTGTATGTTGAGGATCTAAGTCTCTGTTGTAAACTGGGGAAAGATCTTTACTAAATAAAACACATTTATATGTATAGAAAATGCAAATCCTATATTTAAATAAAAAAATTGTTAAAAATGCTTATACTTGAGGCACCTGGGTGGCTCAGTTGGTTAAGTGTCTGACTCTTGGTTTCGGCTCAGGTCATGATCTCTGGATCTTGAGATCCAGTGCTGCGTAGGGCTCTGTGCTCAGGACAGAGTCTGCTTATCCGTCTTTCTCAGCCTAACCCCCCGCCCCGACTCCTCACCCCCACTCTCTCTCTGGAATAAATAAATAAAATCTTTTTTTTTAATTTAAAAAATAAAAATGCTTCACGTTTCAGGGTTTTTTTCAGTAGCCTAATTGTCATAGAGATCTTTTATAAATATGATTAATTTCATCAGTTTTTATTTTTCGCTCTGTATATATAGACAACTGACCAAATGGCAAATTTCAAATGATAGTGCATCGTGTATTTCTCAAGTCTTTAGTGTTTTAGGTTTGAAACTGAAAACCCAATCCTGCATTAAGCTCACAGTTTAGCTCTGTAGACACTAGCCAAGAAGAGGCTTCTATAACCTGGCCACAGGTTCTATAAGAGATCCATTCCTCCTGGCCTTAGAGTGTTTTTAGTTTAGCAGAGTCGATTACCTATACTAGATTCTTACCTACTCAAGATTAAAAGCCAGATTTTAGTTATCTTGTGTCTGTACTCATTTTCTCCTTACACCTGGAATAATTTCTGATAAGGCAAAGTCCTTGCCTTGCTTGGGGCGCCAGTTCCATATTAGCACCATTGACCCCTATAAGATAAATCACCTGCAAGTGCAGGAAAAGGCATACAGGTATATATATCCTGTTGTCAAGACAGAATATGGTACCTCATCTTCAATCTCTTTTTTAATGCAAACTATTAGCCTCACCAAGATACACAACCTAGACTTTGTATCACTTAAACTTACGTCTTCACTTTCTGTGTAAAGATATGCCTGATTGTAGATCTGACACTTTCTTGCCTGCCTGTCTAAAGCATAACCCACTAATTATTATAAAATTTAATTCCAACCCACTGGCTTTTGAGACTTTGCATTCCATAGAAATGTATGGTGGTCTTTTGACTGACTAAAATAAATAATTGATCCATCTAAAAGTTCTGTTTTTTTTCCCCACACACTATGCAGAAATATGCTTAAACCCTTCATTTCATGCAGAGCAGATCAGTGAGGCCATGGAACAACTAACCTTCAATCGCTCACGTTCATAGACAGGTTGATTTGGGCCACTGGTCTCTCAGGGCATTATGCTCTCTCAGTCCCAGGGACCCCACATGGAAACTGCCTTCTCTCTGTTTTCCTCAGACTCACCCTTATGACACAAAGTAAATTTTTATATTTTATAGAAGCTCGAATACATAGCAACATATAATACTTTAAAAAGCATGTGTTTCCAAAATGATATATTTATGTATGTTATAAGTAAAAAGGATATCCATTTTTATGTAGCCCTTGAATAAAAATTGCCAAGATTGTAGAATTGACTCATATTTTGAACTTTTTCACCTATATACCGTGAGACTTGGACGGTTATTTTCCATCTCTGAATTTCAGTATGTCCCGTAAAGTGGGGCTGGTAAGCTTCCATCAGCTATTTGATACAATATGTAAGCTTCAAATAAAATAATAAATAGAAAACACTGTTAAAACATAAATTATTAACCAGTGTAAAATATTAAGATGAGCAGTGGTTTTCCAGTACATTCTACTTAACCACTTTATCATTAATGAAATTCTATTACATATCTTCAGGATATAAAATGAACATAATATTGAATAAACTGAAAAACCTCGAAAGTGACCCTAGGCTCTACATTTAGGAGTTATAACTTTCCTGAAATAAATGCTTCATTTCTTCTCCCCACTGTTTATAAGTTATGACTGTTTTATTCTAAACTGTGGTATCTAAAATAAAGTCCTCTCAATCCAGGACTCTAAGATATGGCATCAAATCCAAATATTACCCATATTTTAAAAAGAAAAATTCTTACCTCACTTTAACCACAGCTGTTGTTTTTTTGTGAACCAGGTGACAAGTATATTGGAGTGCTGTGCAGCGTAAAAATGGGTTATGTACCCATCCCTCTCCACTGTCCAAAAAAACCCTTTGCATTCATTGCCCGCAGTACAGATCAGCTCTATTTAACTAGTTGGCTAGGTGTCTAGCTAGCTATTATCTTTCACACTTATCATTTACATTTCACTCAGTGGAAGTCTGGCAAATCTGTTGTGTTTGTGGCTGTCTTGCACAGCTGGTGCAACAGAAGATTAAGTTGCCCCAACACTAAACAGAATGATTGATGGCCAAGGTTTTCATATAGCAAAGTGCAGTTTTGTTACATAATTACCAGAATTATATGCAGCCCTATATCTATTTCCTGACTATAAATTGAAGGGTTGTTCTGTCTGAGTTATGAAAGAAATTATAAACTAATTTGTGGAAACAACATCTGTTGTGAACAGGCAAAAAGCTCTAGTAAGAAAGGAATAATTTATTTCCTTCTGTTTTGTAGCTATTTTTAAGATCAAGAGAAAATGAAAGGATTTTCACAGTCTGTAGTCCTTTACAAAAATATTTATGTCTGCACTTTTAAATTCTGCAAAAATACAATGCTACCTTTTTTGGTCGTGCTCAGAAAAAAAGGAGAAAGCAAAATATTCCATTTCCCATAAATGTATTTCCTTTTAACTTGATATACAATAAAGCACTGATTTTATTAGCACATTTTGCATATGATGAAGTACATATTTATGTTCTCTAAAACACTGCAGCTCTTATAACACAAAGAAAATGCTATAGATATTTCCATAACATTCAGAAGTGGGACAGTAAATAAATTCTCGCTCTGAAAAACATACTATTTTTATAACTTGGTTCTCTTGAGTCCCACTCCTTTCTGACCCACTCATGCAAATTCTACCAATCCTTTAAGCCTTCCTTTAAGTAAAAGTTGACCCTGGGAGTGGGTGAATTAGGCTTGTAAAACATGAGGTTTGGGGAGTGTGGGATCTTAGACAAACGGAGAACAGTGGAGGCCTCATATTGTTTCACACATTCAGGCCAAATAACAAATGTCTGTGAGTCTTTTGACTGTCTGTTGACTTACTATTTTTTTTTTTAATCCTTAAAGATGACTTGTAAAGTACTGAAGAAAAAGATAGTTGGTTATATATATCCGTATTTCTGTTCTGTTCTTTTCATTTCCTTTCTTTTTGAACAATTTCCAATAGTCAACTTTTAGGCCTGCTAGTGAAAATTCATTTAGCTTTCTTCATCTGAGAATGTCTTTATTTTACCTTCATTTCTAAAGGATTATTTTGCTGGATAGGGAATTCTGGTTTGAAGTCCTTTTCTTTCATGACGTGAACACTGGTGTGTCAATTCCTTCTGGCTTTGTTGGTTTCAGATTAGAAACCCTCTGTCATTAGAATTAGTGTCCCTTATAGTTAATGTTCCATTTCTCTGACTGCTTTTAAGATGTTTTTTGACTTTTTTTTTTCAAAAGTTCAATTATGATGTGTTTTGGCATAGAATTGTTTGTGTTTATCCTGTTTGTGGTTTGATCAGTTTCTTAAATCTGCTGTGTCTTTTGCCAAATTTAGAAGTTTTGGGTAGTTTTCTTTAGATACTCTTTTAGCCCAGTTCTCTTTTTCCTCTCTTTCTGGGTCTTTGACAACACGACATAGGATCTTTTATTATCCCACTGACCTTTTTGCCTCTGTTCATTTTTTTTTTCTTCCAGTGTGTTTTCTCTCAGTTATTGGGATCGGGTAAATCTATTGATCTGTCCTCCACCTCCCTGATTCCATCTTCTACTATTGAATCTGTACTGTTCTATTTTACTGTTTACTATTTAGTCCCTCCAGCATGCTTTCGTTATATTTGTGAGTTCTATAATTTACATTTGCTTCTATTTTTATAACTTCCATTTCTGTGTTAAGATTTTATTATTTATTTTAGTTTGTTTCAAGAGTTTTTAATTGATTGTTAAAGCATTTTTATGATGACTGCTAAAAAAATCCTCATTGACTAATTCCATTTGATATATCTTGGTGTTGGTGTCAGTTGTTTTTATTTTCTCCTCCATGTTGTGATTTTTCTGGTTCTGAGTGATTTTCTATTGTATTCTGGGACATTCTGTCTATTATGCACACCTCCTGTCTTACTTATATTCATTATTTTATCATGCACATAAACTGCTTAAGTTTAATATACAGATCCTGGTCTACTTTTGTAGGCTCTGGTTCCAACAACAACAGTTTAATTTTCAGAGACTTGCAGGGTCATTTTGTTCTCCTTGGTTTATCTGGTGCTGCTGTGACTGCCCAAGGAGGTGGGAGGACTGTCTCCTGTCTTGGCCACTATGTATCTCTCAATGAGTTTCAAGCAGGCAGGGATGAAAAGGCTACCCTATCCAGCCTCTAGTCGTGATGAATTCCCTTGTCTGTGGGGAAAGAAAGGAGAGTGCTAGCTATGCCAGGCATTGTTGGGACAAGATTGTCCCTGCTGGCATCCCAGCTACCCTCTAGCTCTGGGCAAGGGAGAGGAGGCTCAGGCCCACAGGGACAAAAAGGCATCCTGGTCAGGGTCTCTTACTTGGGCTGAGTCTTCTTTGTCAAAGCTGACTAGATACTCTGGTATTACCCCATGGGACAGGAGAGTTCTAAGTCTGTCTATAAGGACAAAGAGGCTTCCCATGAAGGGCCTCTTGTGGTGGGTCTCCCTTGCCTGTGCTGCCTAGCCACCCATGTATCTCTTGGTGAGCAGGGGAAGTTCCAGACCAGTGAGGACAGATTCTTCTCCTGGCTCTTTCCTTGGACAGTTTTTGTTATCAGAGTTCCCTATAGGTGCCCCTTGGTGGTAAGGTGGTATGGAGCTTATTTGGTGTTGTCTGAGGCCTCCAGTTCCATCTGGGGAAGGAATGAGCCTTCCTGAGCTGCCTTCTGTTACTAGGCTTTGGTTCAGGAAATGATAGGCCTGAACTGCTTTCTTCTACTGGGACTAGGGATGTGAAACACCTTGCTTTATGTTGTTCCTCCCAGTTCTGGGGTCCTGAACCAGTGTACCCTTCACTTTCTACATTCTGGAGTTCTTCTGTGATTGCGTCCTGCATTATCTGCAGAGTTTATACTTAGAGGAGAAGAGCAAGAAAAAAACCTATTCCATCTTGTCTAGAGTGGAAGTCTTCAGTACATTTTAAATTAAATTTTTCCTATTTAGGCTTGAGAGTATCATATCAAAATATATTTTAAAATGTCTACCTCCCAGAAATAAAAATTAGAAGACAGATAAGCTTGGAAACAGATTTGTCAAAATATTACAGGAGTAAATTAGAGTCTGTTGGAGGAAATAGCAAGATGATCTAAATAGATAGAAATAAATCATGGACATAAATAGATGACTTTATTTAATAATAACTTAATAAAGATGACCATTGTCCCAGAATTACAAATTAAAGATGATTCCCAACAGAATTCCTGCAGATTTTTCACTGAATCACTACTGATTTAAAAACTCATATAGAAGCAAAAAGGGTCAAGATAGCCTGAGCAATTTAAGAAAAGGAAGGGAAAAAAGAAAATGAGAACAAAGAGATAGCAGAGGATGAAAAGGAGAAAAAGGAAAGCACAGAAAGGAAAGAAATTAAGAAGAAGGAGATGTAAGGAAGAACACATGCTACTGGAAATCAAGGTTTACAAATCTATAATAATTTAAAAGTTTGGTATTCTCATAAGGTACATCAATAGACTAATTGAGCATAATAATAGAGAACATAGGGGTCCTGGGTGGCTCAGCTGGTTAAGCATCTGCCTTTGGCTCAGGTCATGGTCCCAGGGTCCTGAGTTGAGTCCCACATGGGGGTCCCTGCTCAGCAGAGAGCCTGCTTCTCCCTCTCTCTCTGCTTGCCACTCCCTCTGCTTGTGCTCTTTCTCTCATTCTATCTCTTTCTCAAATAAATAAATAAAAATTTTTAAAAAATAAAATAAAAAGTAATAGAGAGCATAAAAAGAGTCATATTTGTTATGTGATGGAAATAATATATTTAAATTAATGGTGCAGAGAAAATTACATACTAAATTTCATTTATTATTTTTTAAAACATAATTATGGAAATGAAACATGTTTTATACAAAGCAAAAATTTAATATAGTTAGAGAAACATAAATAACCAACAAAAGTTTTTATTTTGTATATGTACAGGAAAGTGTATAAACCAATAGGAAAAAGACCAGTGGCACTAAGGATCACTGGGCCAAGGATATCAATAGGCACTTTTCAAAAGATGGCTTTCAAATGGACAGTGGGTGTATGAAAATGCACTCAACAGGGAAATGCAAATTAACAAAAGTTAATGTTTAAATTGCAATTTTAAGCTCATTTTTGTTATTAGAATAATATCTGTGAACTCATAAGGACAGGAATCATGCCCCTTTTTTTGACACATCATTCTTAGTTTCAAACCTACTGGATTTATATATATTCCAAGTGCTCAGTATTTTAAAAATGAATGACTGGTTTGTGATATTCAACAAATATGTTATTTGTTGAACAAATATTTCAAAGCAAATTTACCAACCTGTCATTTCATGTAAATGACAAATTAATAATCCTCAATAATCCTGTCATAAATTATACCAAGACTAAGCATAGCAAAGCTTTAAATAGTGTATATTTACAATGTATCTTTAGTCATCAATATTTTAAGACTAATTTCCATGTAGCAAATATTTGGTAACATTTATCATAATTTTGCCTTCTTCCAGTAAGGTGTATTTATTTGCACATCATACATGATTTAAATTTTAATCATCACCTAGGATATGATTTCTATGTTTAAGTCTTATGAAAACAGGCCATTTAAAATATACACCTATGAACATGTACACACACACACACATCCACATGTAGATAGACAAAGATAGAGATTTGTAATGATCAAATAAAAATCAAATTGTTTAGTTATCGTCTACTGATCACTGTATTTATAAAACAACTAAGTTAACTAATGCTTGTCTTGTGAAAGTTACCTAAAATTTCTGGATCTCTGCAAATGTTAGACTCTGATCTCCAGCCAATTTTATAGCTTAAACAATCCATCATTCGATAGTAATGATTTTCAAAAAAGAAAAATTAAAACATTTGCGTACAATGTTGAATAGTCTTTTTTCTCAACTTTTTCTTTTTATTTAACAAATATAAATTCTTTCTAAACTGAGTCCCTCTTTTTTAATACTTATTTGTATTTTTAGTCTTAAGTAAAAGCAATATGTATTTGCATCCCTTTGTAAATTTGATTGTAAAATGTGCTTGAACACATAAAATCACATATTTATTAATGTCTATATATGTGTAATTATATATTTTGATGAAATAATTTGTAGTTACTTTTAGCTTTATTTTCTATTTTAAGTTATGCTTTATAATGTAGATAATATTAGTATTGGTATATTATTTATATAGTTTATAAATAACAAGTGGAGGAGATCTCCCACATTTTAGTGATATATTTGCAAAAACAAAAGTTTTCTTTTTCTTTTTAAAGATTTTATTTGTTTTTTTGTTAGAGAGAGAGAGAGCACACAAGCAGGGGGAGCAGCAGGCAGAGGGAGAAGCAGGCTCCCGCTGAGCAAGGAGTCCAATGTGGAATTCGATCCCAGGACTCTCAGAGTCTTACTGACTGAGCCACCCAGGCATCCCAAAAGTTTTACTTTTCTTATTCTTAGTTGATCTAATTGTTTTGTTCAAAATAATAATAGCAAAAATGGATTTAACTATGTATGCTTGTGAATATATTATAAAGATATGCTTATGTATGCTTATATATAAGTGAAATGAATGACAATAATGCTACCAAGACAGAAGGAAGAAATCAGGATTATTATTTTTTTTTACTGTGAGGTACCCACACTACCCATAAAGTGATATAGTGTTACTTGGAAGTGATTAGTTGTAGTGGAGTTGGCATGACAGACTCTTTCTCTAAGGAGAATAATAAGGCTCATGTTCACATCCTATTAAAAAGAACCCTATGGGGCGCCTGGGTGGTGCAGTCGTTAAGTGTCTGCCTTCGGCCCAGGCCATGATCCCGGCCTTATGGGATCGAGCCCCACATCAGGCTCCTCTGCTGGGAGCCTGCTTCTTCCTCTCCCACTCTCCCTGCTTGTGTTCCCTCTCTCACTGGCTGTCTCTGTTAAATAAATAAATAAATAAATCTTAAAAAAAAAAAAAAAAAAGAACCCTAAGTCTGGTTTTGTTAGAAATCAATATGAAAGATTAAAATTATGCAAATAGAAGATATTATTGGAGAACAGTCTTTAGGATCTCACAGAAGTGAAAAACTTAAAAATGAGAAACAAAGATGCCATAAAGCAAAGAATTGGCAGATTGATTGTTAAAATTCTATACTTTGAGTATGTTAGGCAGGACACTGATCTCCAGTAACAGAAAAGCTCAGTATTTAGTGTCTTAAACAACAAAATTTATCCTTGTACACATTGATCCCAAAGCAGATATTCCTGACTAGCAGGATGGCTCTCCCTCAAGCAGTGATGAAGGGCATAGGCTGCTTTCATCTTAGAGGATTTCAAAGTCACTGAATTCCTCTGCGTCAAGCCTGCATAGGGAAGAGAGTGTGTGGATCACTGCATGAGTAGTTGTATCTAAATAAATTTTATAAATTGATAAAACCATTACAATCAATTAAGATTGGGAAAGTTATATAAACAATATTCATAGAAAAAGAAATAGAAATATGTAGTAAACATAAGAAAAGATGTGCAAACATATTGGTAATAAAGAGTATAAAAGTATAAAATGTTTATAAAGTTGAAAAGATTGGTATAACTTTAATGAGTTTATGTCAAAAATCCTGGTACAAATGTGTGCGTTGATAATCCTTATGAAACGAAGCGTGGTGGAATCTATTAAATTTTAAAACAGGAAAACACTTTGACCTAGAAATTTTCCCTGTAAGAATTTATCAAAGAAAAATCAGTGGTAGTAAGATTTCAGTTCCTAAGATATTTACTGAAGCAGATATTATATCAAGGGGAAAAATAAAAAAATAAAATTAAAAGAGACTTGATTTTCAGAAAATGATATAGCTCCATAGTTGTTGATCTGGAAAATAGTTAAGTTTTAGCTTAAAGACTCCAGTTGTAAAATAATACGTATAGCTGATACTGCTTTATGGAACTAAAAATAGTATGAAAAAGTATGAAAGAAACACATCAGTTTTTAACATTATTTTCCTTAGTAAAGTGTGAATGTCATTAAATCAATAAGCATACATTATTTTAATTAAAAATAAAAGTTTTGAAAAAAGAAAAATATAAATAATTTGGTAACTAATAACACACATGCTGCAAATGCATTTTAATCCTATTAAGCAGTCTTTCTGTTCTATAAAATATTCCTAATTGGGATCAAGATAAAACAATAGTATTCACAGATTTGAAATTATTTCCATGTTTCAGTAAGGTATGAATATTGGCAATTTATTTTAAAATAGGAAAATACTAAAAGATAAATAATCTGAATTTTTAACTCCTTTTCACTTGTGATCATTGCAAAGTTACATAATTAAGGAGGAAGGATACACTAAACTGTAAATGTAAAAATTCATATATGGAAAGATGTCCATATATGAGCTTTATTGTGGTGTACACTCTAACGATAACAGGTTCAATCTGTGTGCTCTTGGACTAGGATTAGGACTGCATGGTCAGCCAGCCAATATTTTGTGAAGGTGAATTATAGGCCAGATACTATATACCACAATATTTTCTTCAAAATGCATTTCTTGTCCTATAGGATTATATAGTTTAGTAAATTATATTATCTCACTGATTCCTTCATGCTCACTCATAGCCACCACCTCCCTTCAAAAAAGAAAAAAAAAAACCATTTCAATTAATATATATTGAGTCTGACTGTGTGCAGAGTTCTGTGCTAAGCAGTGATTGCTTCTAAAATAATAAGAAAGACGTGGCCTGCAAAATTGGAAGATTTAATAGACCACTAAGTGGAATAAGATAAGTATTTTCCAGTGTGTGTCATGACTAAAATTTGCCATCAGCAAAACAGAGCCTGAGAAGAAATAATTTTATTCAGCAAGTAGTGATGAAGGGATTGGCATCTAAGGTAAAGCAGCAAAGCTGTGGCTGGTTACAGACCCTCAAAAGACCTCACAGATCTTTAATTAGCTGTCAGACTCTCCTCTGTGTGAAAGGACTCAGAGTCTCATATTGGCTTCTTTATTATTCTCTTGGATATATAAACTAATACTAACATTATTTATTAAATTATTAGAATTAAGCACACTCCCTCTGTGCATTTGTAAGAACAGATGATGCTTATTTGTTTTGTTCTAAGGGGGTCTATCGTTTCTGCAGATAAGTAACCCAAAGACAAAATAAATTAAGGATACAACACATTTGGTTTATAAGAGCTATTTGTAAGTAACCTTTTGGATTTCCAATAAGATTTCCATCTCCCTAAAAAATACTTTTCAAAACCTGTACAGCTGTAAGATTCTGCATCCTTTGCAACTTGCACTCACAGTTCAACTTCTAGGTTTTCCAAATGCTATTGACTTAAATGGCAGGTATTTAATACACTTCAATCACATTGTAGGGCATGCCCTTTCATTCTCTTCGTGTGTGTCACGGAAGAGTGCTCTCTTCAGCATGCACAAAAGCCTCAGAAATGGTTGTTGGATATTAACACATTTCTGAATGCCTCAATTCTTGTAATAAAAGTTCTAACGTGAACTTATTAATTTTGGGGGTTTTTTTTGTTTGTTTCTGTTTTTGTTTTTTTACTTCACTTGTTTTGCTCTCCCAACCACAGTTGGGTAGCTAACATCCAGACATGTACAGATAAACTCCTACAATGTCAAATGGCTGGCCTTTTCTTCCAAATACCATTAGTCTCGGTTCCATGTCTTTGTCACAAATCATGTAATAGTGTGTGGTTTAAAGAACTCAGACTTTGAGTGAGTCAAATCTAAGTTTCATTCTCAGCTCTACAGTCTGTTGCTGTAAGAACATGCTCTGTGGATAGTACAGAAAAAGAAACCACACAAGTTAGTATCTTTTTATAAATGTTAATTAGGTATAATTTTGTTAATCAGGTGACTTCAAGAATAAGAAGAGAACTTTAAGGTATCATAGAGATGGCAACTGCAGAGAGGAGATACCCTCTTCAATCTAAAGAAAAAATAGTAAAAGGAGAGAATTACTAAAATTTAGGAACTTAGGGGCTCCATGGAGCTCAAACTCTGTCCAGGAGAAGATATCGCTCCTTTCATGAGGTCTCTTTGAACTCAGGTGCCCCATTGGCTTGGAGCATAGACTTTGGAAGCAGTGGCAGTTGTTGACTGCTGCTGGTGTCTGTAAGTGTCTGTAAGTATGTAAGTGTTGGACAGCCAACAGCCTGGATTCATCCCTGCCACAGAAAGGAACTGCTATAGATCATGAAGAAGCATGGCTCATGTGACCCTCGAAAGAACCATGAGGAGGCGGGAAGCCCACAGAAGCAGAGAAGAAAGAGGAAGAACTTTCTTTGTCTTTTAGCTTTGCAGCCTCCTTTCAGAATGCTCGGTTTTCAGAGACTAACAGGGAGCCATCCAGTAAAGCAAAACTGGTTTGCTGAATCCCATCAGCAGGCTTACAGAGCAGAGCACAGAAGGGTGGGGCTTTGGAGCTAGGAGACTGATAACTTAAAACTCGTCACAGTGGGGATGGGATAATATTATGTGTTTAGTAATAGAGGATAGAGATGGACAATTTTTGGCTTGTAAACTAAAATATACAATGTATTATATAAATATAAATAAATAATGGCACTCAGTATGTGAAAAACATATTAATAATAATTATGATGATAATAAACTGCACATTTTGGCTCTTTGCCTGGAGATTACTATAACTCTTGAAAATATGTAACCCTGACATTAGATTGTATCCACTTCCAGTATCTGTGCTAATATTTTTGGACTTTATCACTAATTTTTCTTGCTGTAAGTAACCAGTGTGTTCCACCATATCCCAGGTTTGAGTGGAAACCTGCTGATAAGACTCTGAAAAATATGTAAAACATATAAATAAAAAAATACTGAATACTAAATTGAGAGAGAATTTGTGTCTTGTAGTTTTTCAGTTGCAATTCATTGTTATTATACCTGAGCCTACTGCTGCCGCAGCGAGTTGTAGGAGAGGAGGCATAGTATGTATTCTTCTGATTAAATCTTAGTCTACTAGTGGGTATCTGTTTCAGGACTGGGACCATCACAATGTATCTCTTTTGGTGTAGTTCTTTTTTTTTCTTCTGCCCCTTGCTCCTTTCTCTGGCTGCGGTAATTTTTTTTTTTTTTTAAGATTTTATTTTTAAGTAATCTCTACACCCAGCATGAGGCTGGGATTCACAACCCCAAGATCAAGAGTCCCAGGCTCCACCAACGGAGCCAGCCATGCGCCCCTGGCTGCAGCTTTCTTAATGTATATCCTTACAGCCTTTATCTGTGTTGACTGTTGTTTTCCTTTTGTTCCCCCTCTGTGAGGCGGAAGGTTTGCAGTTGCTACATTGTGGAAGAATCCCCTTCCCCAACTACTGGTAAATTTCAGTTACCCTCTGGCAAAGTCCTGTCCTACAGAATGTAGGTCTTTTTTATTTAGAAGTTCTGTGTGCATTTTACAATGGTCACTTTTCCCTCTGCCTGCCAATACTTAGAGGGGATCTTTGTTCCTCATTATTATAACTTGATGTAGTTCCAAAAGAGGAAGTCCATGAAAGTGTAGGGACTCCCTTAAAACTGCGGCCCCCAGGAGTTTCTCACTCTAAAACTAGTCCACATTCAGCCTCCAGCAATTCTTCCAAGTAACCCTTTAAGCCTTCCTGCCAGTTTATAGCTCTAGTGCTTTTGTTCTAGGCCAGAAGGACTCAGCTGCTGTGTATCCCTAGCTGCTGTAGATTTTGAGCGTGTGGTTTGCCCTATGGTTTCCGTTCTTTAATGGGTCCCAAAATAGTTTTTTCTTGTAAGAACCGGAGACACAACTTCTGAGCTCTTCACGTGTTGGAGCTGAAACAAGAAATCAACACAGTCATTATAAGGTGAAAATAAAAGTGTTCAGTAGCAAGATAGTAACTGAAATGAGTCAGTAAACCAGGGAAGCAAGAAAGAACTTGCTTTGATTAGTCACTTATAATGTGGGCAGATTATACCAGTGATTTACCTACTTCAGGTTTTATTCTGTTCACTGGCAAAATCAAGAGTACAGACTAGTTAAAATCGAGTGCCCAGTGTTCCCTTGATAATTAATTTTTTACCACGTTAGGAAATTAAAATATATCTGAAGGATGTTAAGTGGGGAATTTTATAAAGATTTGTATGTTTTTTTCCTGAACTGTATTTAGCGCTCATCATCGGAGCACTTTTTTATAAACCTCATTTTAAAATTTTTATTTCCCATTTTGTCCTTAAATCAAGAAATGTAGGGGCGCCTGGTTGGCTCAGTCATTAAGCCGCTGCCTTCTGCTCAGGTCGTGATCCCAGCGTTCTGGGATCGAGCCTGCATCAGGCTATCTGCTCTCCCTCGCTGCCTCTCTCTCTGTCAAATAAATAAATAAAATCTTAAAAAAAAAAAAAAAGAAATGTAATTAAAATATTCAAAAGTGTGCTTAACATACCACATTTTCAGTTCACTTTTCCTTCACCTTGACATTTCTGCAGAATAACTTTCAGTGTAAAAAAAAAATCTCATGCTTAAAATAAACTCAATCAGAACAAATAACATTTAAGAGAATTCTATAGGTATAGTGATTCCCATCACAACTATTATCTTTCGATTTTAAGTAAAGGATTAAAAGTAATTACTTAAATGTTCTCCTCTGAACATCTAAAGACTTAGTTCTGATTGTTTTATTTTTTATGCAATTAGCATAAAAATAAATTTCCTTTGAAGAATAAGGCTTAGTGAAAATTAAGTTTCATAAATGTAAATTTATGTTAAAAATCAGAATGAAACCCAATGCAAATATGTTTTGAAGAAAAACACAGTGCTGGGCACCTGGGTGGCTCAGCTGGTTAAGCGACTGCCTTCTGCTCAGGTCATGATCCTGAAGTTTCAGGATCAAGTCCCGCATCGGGCTCTCCCTACTCAGTGGGCAGACTGCTTCTCCCTCTGATCCTCCCGTCTCGTGCTCTCTTGCTCTCTCTCAAATAGATAAAATCTTTAAAAAAGAAAAGAAAGAAAAACACAGTGCTTTGTATGAAACAGATGACTGTACATTGATATAAAAACAACTCAGAATTACTTTTGATTTGTGTGTTACGATGTAATGGATATCGGATGTGATTTAGTATTACAGACTTACTCATGTCCCTAATTCTCATAGTTCTTGTATTTCCTTCCTAACATTATGCTTCTAATAAAAACAATGAATCCTTAATTATAAAATCCCTGTCTAAATAACAGTATGTTTACATCGCTTTAGTTTTCATTTATTTGCTTTTGTTTGTTTAATTCTAGAGCTGATCAGATCTACAGGATGGAATTTTCTCGCCCTCTCTTGAATTACGAAATCTCACCGGTGCCTCACTGATTTACACTGTTTTCCTTCCACCTACGTTTATAAGCAAGTACAAATATTTTGTGGGCTCCTTTTTTAAAGAAAGGAAATTGATTCTTTGCTTCACAATTCAACTGAATCTAGTTTTGTTTGTTTGTTTTGTTTTGTTTTCTATAGTGATCTGACACAGAAAGATGAAAGGTGATAGATTTGGGAGCCTCTTGGTCCAAGGAGTGACCATTGAGCTGCTGAATATGTCCCAGAAACCTAATCAGGCCATCAGTGTATTCTTAAAATTCTTTGACAGTATCTGCACAGTGTGGTTAGACTGTTAGATTACACAGTTAAACTGCCTTGTGTCCTATAGTTTGTTTGCACATAAAAGACATAGACCACATTTTTTAGTTTGTTCTATCACTCTCTCCAACTCTGGAAAACCATAGATGCTTTGGTGCAGAGACCACAGTGGAACTTCGGGTCCCTTTTGGGGCCAGTTACTTTTATACTGTTTCTAAATCTAGTGAATCCAATCAACTGCTGTAAATTTGCAGCACTGTGAAACATCAGAGAACTGGGTATGTCAGACTAAAATTCCATTATCACAAGAAGAATGAGTTTCAAAAGTTTTCATTCTGGTGAAATATAGAAGTGTCTTGATACATGATGTGTCTTATGTGATCTTAGGCAGGAGCAATTCTTTTTGATAAGCTGTGTGAGACAAGCTGTTGAAATTCAGAAAAATTATGCAAGAGCTCCTCCAGAAAATGATTAGCTTAATCTCAAAATCTATAACACTCTTACATTGTACATAATTTCACAGGGGTATATTATAAGGTGTAATTTGCTACTTTTTGCATTTCCAGTTGATTTCATGAATATATAAGGTACAAGGAACAAATTAAGTTCATGCCAAGTGTCTACATCTTAACCTACAGGTGGTGCCAGGTGTCACAATGTATACCCATGTCTTATGGCATCTTTTAGAATGGCAAACACAGACACAAAAATAATTTAGATATTTAGATGATGGCATTTGATGGAAAAATAATTACCTATTACAGTGTAAACCTTTAAAATGGAGTCATCTCACTCAAATTGAAAAATTATGTTTTCTTTTTTTCTGGTTAGAAAATGTAAAGTTAGTTTTATTTCTGAACATGGGATCCTGAAATTAACATGCTTTCTTTTCCTAGAAATCAAACAGAAAACAAAACATAATTTAACTAAAACAAAATAAAACACCCAGGTAAATTGGATTATATAGCCCACAAAATGTTAAAGTAATAGTAGTGTTGAAAGCATGCAGAAGTCTAAACTAAGAAGTCATGGTAAGGGGATTCAGTGGTAGCGCAATATCTGTGTTTTGTTTTATTTTGTTTTGTTCTTAGAAAAAAATGTCATTATGATGTGTTGATTCCTGAGATGGACATTAAATCCCTTGTTTGGAATAGAGGAAACAGGGATATACCTGGAGTTTCTTGGATCCAGCTTGGCTCCTAGAAGTAATAAACCAGGAATCACACATATATCCATGTATGTATAAGAACTCTGTCTCTTGACAGAAGAAGGGAGGAAAGTATTTACATTGCAAACAGTCCCTAGGTGCTCAGCTGCTGGTGTCCATTATCTAGAAAGAAACTTTCAAAAGCTAATTTTACTTATACCACAGTATAGATTATAAGAATATTTTGAAGGTGGCTTGAAATAATGTGCTGATCCCTCCCCAGTGGACTTCTTACTACCAGCTGGTTAAAAACAAGTGATTGTGCAATGATGAATAATTAAAAGGGAAACAGTACAAGGCCTCTTCAAAGAAGCTACAGTCCAACGAAGGGAATAAGTATATGGCAGATGAAGTTTCCCCAGGCAGGAAGAAAATGCAATTTTATGGAGTAGATTAAACGTGAGGTGAAGTTTGCCATGAATTAAATATATATAATTAAGTAATTGCTTCTATGATGGCAGATAACAAGGAATACCTTCAAGAGCCCAGGGAAGAGAGTGTGAGAAAACAGATGAAGATGATGATAGTGATGATAATCGTCGTCACTGTCAAATCTTACTGACACATTTAACAATTACTTCAGGAAATCTTAATTGTGGTTTAAACTGATTAGTGCCTCATAACAACTTCATGGGATAAGCAGTACTATCATCCACTATTTTTTTTTTTTGATGAGGAAACAGAGCGACACAGAGATTAAAAAGGTAGTTCAAAACTGAATAATGAAATATAAATGAGAGCCCAGAAACAGACCCACGTGTCTCCAGATTTGGAGATTTTGGAAAGCCAACATTGGTGTGTAACAGGCAAAGGATGTTTGTTGTTGTCATTGTTGTTTAAATAAATGATGGTGGGTCAATTGGATAGCTGTAAGAAAAAAAAATAAAGGTATCTGGATTCCTGTCTCATGCCATGTCTTCGAGGTCTTCAGAAATAGAACCAATAGGATATATACACACACATACATATATATGTATATGTATTCACACACAAACACATAAAAGGAGATTTATTATGAAGAAATGGCTTACACAGTTAAGGAGGCTAAGAAGTCCCATGATCAGCTGTCTGCAAGCTGGGGATCCAGGAAAGCCAGAGGTGTAAATCAGCTGGATTCCAAAGCCTGAGAACCAAGGGAGTGGATGGCCTACTTCTCAATTGAGAGCAGGAGAAGATGAGGTAGGGTGTCCCACCAATCAGTGAACAATGTATGAAATGTATTTTGTTAGCAGTTTTCATGATTTAATGAAAAAATATTGGTTAAAAAAAAGGTGACATTTGTAATAAAACTGAGTTTACCTTGGAAAATTGGATTATACAAAACGAAATGAAAAAACAGAAGGTTAAGAGGTAATACTTGAAACAATAGCAGTTAGTCTCCAGTGAGGCAGGAAAAAGGAGTGGGTTCCTTTGCCTTTTGTTTTATTCAAGCCCTAAGAGGATAGGATGATACCCTTCCACACTGGGCAGGGCAAACTACTGAGTCCTACAACTCAAATGCTACTCTTATCTGGAAACATCCTCACAAGCAGACCCAGAAATAATGTTTAACCTGAGCACCTAGTGACCAGTTAAGGTGACATGTAAAATTAACCATCACACACCATAAACTAATATCAACTGCACAAGTACTGCAGATCCAAGTATAGACGTATAATAATAAAGTCTTAAAAAGAAAATATAAAACATCTCCAGACATTAGGCTATCTTCTTAACAAAGTGCTGCTAAAAAATGATTAAAGAAGACAATTTAGGTGACCCGAACAAACTTGATTGAACATTTCATGAAGCAGACAGTCTTTTTTCCAAGAACTACAAAATAGGCTGGAAGAGGAGAAGGTTTTATAGAATAAGAATGAAAAACAAAGAAGTAACAAATAGAAAATATCTGATTGGCTAAGGTCACATAGTTAACCTCACCTGGGGTGAGAAGCTCCAGAGTTGTTTGGTGTTTGGTGATTGACCAACTGGATATACTGCATTTCTGGTCAAGAAGAGCATTGACAGAAACGCAAAAGCTACCAAAGTTTCAGTTTGCTGATGTGGCATCCCGCGTGGGAGCCATCATGGGCCGAGGAATTTATTCCAACAATACAAAATAATAAAAGAAATATTTATAAATTAGACTATATTGAAATTCATAACATGATCATTGACACATCAATAAGTAAAAAGGCAATTCACAGAATGGGAGAAAATATTACAAAATACTTATAAAAAGATTGATAATCAAAATATGGAAAGAAACCTTCAAATCAGTAAGTAAGTAAGAGTTTAGTAGCAAAATGGACAAAAAACTAAAATAGACCTCTCACAATAAGGATATCCAAATGGCAAATAAATATATGAAAATATTATTAAAATTATAGAGAAGTTAAAATTGCAGTGTGACACCACTGCATGCCCACATGCCCACTAGAGTGACTTAAAAAAAAAAAAAGTGTAGGAAAACTATGGGAATCAGTACTCTGATATACTGTTAAGAGAATAATAAACAGAACCTTGTAGTAATGAGAACTTGACTCAAAAGTCACATGGAAACACAAACTATGGCTCAAATACAAAAGTCATGGAGTAGAGATATGTATCCTTCTTGAAGAAATTGTGAGCAGTAGTTTTCAAACATTGTTCTCAGAACTCCCTTTCACTCTTAAAATTATTGAGGATTAGCTTTTGTTTGTATACATTGCATCTATCGATATTTACCATATTAAAAATGCAGAATCAAAAATATAAAAGAACAAAACAAAACCCAGCTCATAGATACAGAGAGCAGATCAGTGGCTGTCAGTGTGTGGTGTGGGGTCAAAAAGGAAAAAGAAGAAATAGTTTAAAAATTTTAAAAAGTGTTGAAAGAAAGAAAAGAGAGAGAGGAAGAAAAGGAAGGAAGGAAGGGAGGGAGAGAGTTAGGTAGGGAGGAGGGAAAGAGAAAGGAAGAAAAGTTTGAAAGAAAGAGCAGCCAGGATTGGAAACTACTTATTAAATGCTTCATTCACTAGAATGTTTAAGAAAGGGTTTACTGTCATTCAGAGGCAAACTATAAAGAAGATCAATTATTTAAAAAAATAATAAAATGACTCCCTTGCTTTTTCTCCCCTTCTTTTGCAGTTAATATGTACATACTAATGAAGTATGGAATAATATAGGTATCACCCACACTAGGTACAGAAAACTTGTCATTTGAGTCACTAACACCTGAAGAACAACTGCAACTGATTACAAAGCTTCCAAATCCCCCTTCAATTTTATATATTTTTTAATGTTGGTAAAAAAAAAAAAAAATGTGGGGCACCTGGGTGGCTCCCTCGTTAAGTGTCTGCCTTTGACTCAGGGCGTGATCCCGGCATTCTGGGATTGAGCCCCACATCAGGCTCCTCTGCTGGGAGCCTGCTTCTTCCTCTCCCACTTCCCCTGCTTGTGTTCCCTCTCTCACTGGCTGTCTCTATCTCTGTCAAATAAATAAATAAAATCTTTTAAAAAAAGTAAATAAATAAAAAATAAAAAAATGTAACCTAAAACTTACCATCTTAACTATTGTTAAATGTATAGTTCAGTTACGTATATTCACATTGTTATATAACATCTCCAAAACTTTTTTATCTTATAAAACAGAAATTCTGTATATCCCTTCTACTTTTGAGCTCTGGAAAAATGCAAAATGAGTATGTTCTGAAAGGATGAGTTAAGTGTGCAAGCTAGATGCATTTGGTTTTACCCAAAGGAAAGAAGAAAATTAATATTTACTAAGCACGTGCTAGGTGCCTGTTTCTGTCACACAGCATATCCAGTTGCCTGGCGGTTCTGAGATTCCACACTTCCCATTTTTGTTGATTTTGTTGATGTGAGGATACTACAGGAGACTGTAATTTTTGTCTGATTTTTGTGCTAAAGCCTGACTATCTGTGTGATATGTAGAATCTGGGACATTTGTCACTTTTTCCCAGAATTCTGAGCACAAGTCTTGCCCACTAACGTAGCCAGACCCAGAGAGAGAGCAGCCTAGTGTGGGGAACAGGGCTCATTGTCTTAGTGTCTGGGTTGATGTAAGCAGAAGGACTACATTCAAGTTCTGATTGTATGGCGTTTAACTTGTTTATTCCTTGCTCCATTTCAGCAGAGAATTTGAACTTGGAATGAGAAACTAATCAAATACTAATAACTAATGCTAATTAAAAGTTTAATCGAGGGGTGCCTGGGTGGCGCAGTCGTTAAGTGTCTCCCTTCCGCTCAGGGCATGATCCCAGCGGTTCTGGGATCGAGCCCCACATCAGGCTCCTCCACTGGGAGCCTGCTTCTTCCTCTCCCACTCCCCCTGCTTGTGTTCCCTCTCTCGCTGGCTGTCTCTGTCAAATAAATAAATAAAATCTTTATAAAAAAAGTTTAAATAATCGATAAAGAAATTCGGGTAAAGGGAAAAGAAGGCAGAACAATAGCAACAAAAAAAGAGAAATGCAAACAGATACTTTAAAAACATGTTGACAGTCATTCACTTAAAAACTATCAAATCCCTGGGGTGCCTGGGCGGCTCAGTCTATTAAGCATCAGACTCTTGATTTGGGCTCAGGTCATGATCTCAGTGTCCTGGAATGGAGCCCCACAAGAGGCTGAGCAGGGAGTCTGCTTCAGGATTTTCTCTCTCCCTATGCCCCTCCCCCTGCTTGCTTGCTCTCTCTCTAAAAGCAATCAATCAATCAAAAAAAAAAAAAAAAAAAAAAAAAAAAAAAAAAAAAGAAAAGAAAAGAAAGAAAACTAGTTATCGGATAAATGCCATTTAAATGGGAATGGAATACATACCTCACAATGGCTAAAATGAGGAAAAAAAACTAAAACCCATGTTTGAAAAGTATATAATAATATTAAAATTCAATAAACTTTTAAATATTCTAACACTTTTAATACCACATTTTGTTTTATAACTTGATAGGATCTTTTGTGTTATTCATAATCATTCATATTCATTGAGACCACGCCGGGCTCAGTCTCACGACCCTAATAACATGACATGAGCCCAAACCAAGGGTGGGGAGCTTATGTGACTGAGCCACCCAGGCACCCAGGCGCTTAACCAACTGAGTGATCCAGGCACCCCATTCATTGAGTGATACCTTTTTTAAAAAGTTCTTATCATAAAAATTTCAGCATAAAATATCTATCATCCAATCATCTATGTGTCTATCTATATATATATATTACTAATCACTGGATCTAAAATTTGTTTAATTAAATAATAAGCCTAGTTTGTTATGATTTAAATCTCTTCCAACTTCACCAACCTCTTAAAAGGGAGACATGGCTCCCTCAGCAGGTGGGATATGGATGAAATCCACTTTAGCACAATATGCTTTAGGCTAATACATAGGTGAGATCTGTTCTTTTTTTATAATGACCTATTTGAAAAAGAGAAATCTCTTGTTTTGGGCTTATTATTCTCCTTCTGGCATCACCCAAATTACCAGAAGTATCCAGAAGAACTACTGTTTGGGGATTGTATCTCTACAAACGATCACTTTTATGATAAATACAGGAAAAATTTGGGGCGTACCATAAACTTATGTTGTGGTGATACACACTTTGTACAAAATGATAGTTGTGCACAATTACACAGGAACATATTTTTACACAGGTTATGAATTAGGGTTTTAGGATACAGGGAAACAAAAAAAAAACAACAAAAAACAGTGATAAAGAATTAAGATAAAAAATAAGGACTATTAAAATCATTTATTTCACAGGAAGATACACATTTAGCATTTCTGCCATACAAAGCATTTTTGGTAATAGTCTCACCACCATTGTGATTTGTGTAAAAGAAAGGTTTGTTTCATTAAAAGCAGTGCAGTGAGAAATTGGGAAGACCCGCCGCTATATAAGCACATTTTTTTAAAGTTACCTGACTTGAGAATTTGATTAGCATCACAGAGAAATTAAGAGTGGGATGAACATTAATATAGCAAGATAAGCATAGAAGAAAATTTGCAAAACAAAAACCACTTCACTTGAGCTGAAACTTCTTGGATCTGTTTCTAGTTTACTTTAAAAACATTTTTGTGGCCATTTTTTGCAGCAACTTTGTCAGAAGAATGACTCTCTAAGTTAAATGCTAGCATTTTTAAATTTTGAATTATATATCAATCTGTGCTATATCTTTTCTGTACCAAAATATTTTATTTATGCTTCCTCCAACTTACTAATACTTGAGTATTAATATCTTAGGAGTGACTATTGATAAAGAATTTATACCAGCAATTTAGTTAATATTTGAGTTTTATTGAAAACATTTTTATTTTCCCATGTTTGGGGGGGCTTTTATAAATATAAATTCCCTGTAAATTACTGAAGTCTGCAAAACTCCTTTTATTATTCAACATTCTTTTGGGGAAAACTAAACTTTTACGTTTTTTTAGAAACTTGAAAAAGAATCTGAAAGAAAAAAATACATTGAAAACATAAATATAAATGAAACACAGGACCCTGTTCATTCTATTAAATAATTTTCAATCTGTTCTGAAGCACAGAATTTTCACACTTCTAGAATTATTAGAATATTCATCATTTTTGAATTTTATTCATATGCTAAAATTTGGGCAGGTACAAAGACTTCTTGATATTTGCCTAGTTTTCAACTTTATTAATGGCAAAAGTACACTAAATAGCCATGATTTTCAGATATCATTTTGCGTTTTTTTTTTTTTTTTGAAAAGGTAAAAACAAAGGAAAAACTAGCTTTGTGCTCTTGTAAAGTTATGGCCTTGTTAATTAAAAGTCTCCTGGCTGTAGAAACTACAATAAAATTCAGAGGCTCTGATGACAGATGCCTTTTAATCAGAATCATCTCGGTCTTTGAGGTTGCTTTGTGACTATTATATAAATCCAAAAGGGACTTTTAAAATGTCATTAAGTGTAATTAAATGTGAAAAATTATTAGTTGAGATGTTAATGTTCATGATTTATATGAAAAAGTGTCTGAATTTCAGCACTGCCAAATGCATTATGTTATTTTGAATTATGATTATCAAGTGATCAATTGTTAATGATTCCTTATGGTTATGATGATTTCTCTACTGGGAAAGGATGCTTATGGACAACTTCATGGTAAAATATAAACCATGAGATGGAACCTTGTTTCATTTGAAAGAATTATATGATCAGAGAGGACAGATTCTTTTAAATGTGATTTTAGTTTTCTAAAGTTTATATTATGAAGTGTCAGTGAAAATGTTCTTATAGATAAAATGGATCTATAATCAACAAATTTTACCTAAATATTTATGTATTTATTTATTTTACAGAGAGAGAGAGAGTGTGAGTGGGGAAGAGGGGCAGAGGGAGAGGGAGAGAGAGCATCTTAAGCAGGCTCCTGCTGAGTGTGAAGCTGGACATGGGGCTCAAGCCCAGGATCCTGAGATCATGACTTGAACCAAAATCAAGAGTCAGATGCTTAACCAACTCAGACACCCAGGCTCCCCTTATCTAATTTTTTATAAGGTAACTAATTACAGTTATAACTTTATTTGTCCACTTTTTATTTTGATAGTTTCCTTAAGTTTCCTTGAGACAGTTTTGAGTTTCCTTAAGGTACAGTTTTGCGAAAAGATTTTGTACTTTTTGAAATAAGTATTATGACCTAAGATCTTTGAGTGTGGCATTGTTCCTTGATAAGATTTACAAGGATTGATGGTGCTAAAAATATAAACTGTTTTAATAACATGGCACACAAACCTTTTATTTGAGGCCATCTTAAATTGACATTTCCTATGCTGAATTTCTTTTTTTTTTTTTTTTTTTTAATCCGACTGAGCTGAAAGAACTGGGCTTGGAGCCTTTGGGAAGTATTAAATAATATTACTCCTCTTCTCAGGTCATGATTCAGCACTGATACTAGGCCATTCCTTCAGGAAATGGTTTTGACTGGGTACTTCCCTAGCAACAAAGGCCATAGCAACACCAAAGGAGACATCAGTAATGTGAACTCTCCCAGGGAATTTTGATTGATATTATAGAATCTGCGTTGCCTGTAGGAGTAGGACTCCTAACAGTGGCTGTGACCTTATCATTTTCTTTTTTGATTTTTGTTTGGAGTCATTACAGCTATTTTTCCACTGAGTAGTAAACTATGCCAGTGGGATCCTGAGACAAGATTCTTTTTCCTAGAAATAGAGAAAACAGGAAACAGATGTATAGCAAAATGCAGACATAAGACTTTTTTTTTTTTTTTTGCATTGCTCAAACGACTTTATTAAAAAGGTAGTAAGGATTTTTCCAAATAATGTATGATAGAGAATGAGTCTTTTCAATTTGATTTTACTAGAGAGTCTTTTTTTAATTTTTTAAATTTAAATTCAATTAATTAATATAATGTATTATTTATTTCAGGGGTACAGGTTTGTGATTCATCAGTCTTATATAATACCCAATGCTCATTACATCACATGCCCTCCTTAACGCCCATCACCCAGTTACCCTATTCCCCCACCCCCCTCCCCTCCAGCAACCCTCAGTTTCTTTCCTGTGATTAAGAGTCTCTTATGGTTTGTCTCCCACTCCGATTTCATCTTGTTTTATTTTTTCCTCTCTTCCCCTATGGTCCTCTGTTTTGTTTCTTAAATTCCGCATATCAGTGAGATCGTATGATAATTGTCTTTCTCTGATTGACTTATTTTGCTTAGCATAATACCCTCTAGTTCCATCCACATCATCGCAAATGGCAAGGTTTAATTTTTTTTTGTTGTTGTTGTTTGGCTGAGTAGTATTCTATTGTATAAATATCTTCCTTATCCATTCCTTTGTTGATGGACATCAGGGCTCTTTCCATAGTTTGGCTATTGTGGACATTGCTGCTATAAACATTGGGGTGTAGTTGCCCCTTTGGATCACTACATTTGTATCATTGGGGCAAATCCCTAGTAGTGCAATTGCTGGGTTGTAGGGTAGCTTTATTTTCAACTTTTTGAGGAATCTCCCTTATTGTTTTCCAGAGTGGCTGCACCAGCTTGTATTCCCACCAACAGTGTAAGAGGGTTCCCTCTCTCCACATCCTTCCCAACATCTTCATTTCCTGAGTGGTTAGTTTTAACCATCCTGACTGGTGTGAGGTGGTCTTATTGTGGTTTTGATTTGCATTTCTCTGATGCCCAGTGATGAGGAGTTTTTCATGTGTATGTTGCCATCTGGATGTCTTCTTCAGAGAAATGTCTGTTCATGTCTTCTGCCCATTTCTTGATTGGATTATTTGTTCTTCGGGTGTTGAGTTTGATAAGTTCTTTATAGATTTTGGATAATAGCCCTTTCTCTGATATGTCATTTGCAAATATCTTCTTCCATTCTTTCAGTTGTCTTTTGGTTTTGTTGACTGTTTCCTTTGCTATGCAAAAGTTTTTATCATGATGAAGTCCCAATAGTTCATTTTTGCCTTTGCCTCCCTTGCCTTTGGCGACATGTCTAGCAAGAAGTTGCTGCAGCTGAGGTCACAGAGGTTACTGCCTATGTTCTTCTCCAGGATTTTAATGGATTCCTGTCTCATGTTTATGTCTTTCATCCATTTTGAGTCTATTTTTTGTGTATGGTGTAAGAAAATGGTCCCATTTCATTCTTCTGCATGTGGCTGTCCAATTCTCCCAAAACCACTTGTTGAAGAGACTTTTGTTCATTGGATATTCTTTCCTGCTTTGTTGAAGATTAGTTGACCGTAGAGTTAAGGGTCCATTTCTGGGTTCTCTATTCTGTCCAATTGATCTATGTGTCTGTTTTTGGGCCAGTACCATACTGTCTTGATGATTACAGCTTTGTAATAGAGCTTGAAGTCTGGAATTGTGATGGCACCAGCTTTGGTTTTCTTTTTCAAAATTCCTTTGGCTATTGGGGTCTTTTCTGGTTCCATACAAATTTTAGGATTATTTGTTTCAGTTCTGTGAAAAAAGTTGATGGAATTTTGATAGGGAAATATATACATTGCTCTAGGTAGCATAAACATTTTAATGATATTTGTTCTTCCAATCTATGAGCATGGAACATTTTTCCATGTCTTTATGTCCTCCTCAGTTTTTTTCATGAGTATTCTATGTTTTTCTAAGTACAGATCCTTTGCCTATTTGGATAGGTTTATTCCTAGGTATCTTATAGTTTTTGGTGCAATTGCATATGGATTGACTCCTTAATTTCTCTCTCTTCTGTCTCTTTAATGCGTAGAAATGCAACTGTTATCTGTGCATTGATTTATATCCTGCCACTTCACTGAATTCCTGTATTAGTTCTAGCAATTTTGGGGTGGAGTCTTTTGGGTTTTCCACATAAAGTATCATGTCATCTGTGAAGAGTGAGAGTTTGACTTCTTTGCCAATTGAGATGCCTTTTATTTATTTTGTTGTCTGATAGCTGAGGCTAGGACTTCTAGTACCATGTTGAACATCAGTGGTGAGAGTGGATATCCCTGTCGTGCTCCTGGCCTTAGGGGGAAGGCCTCAGTTTTTCCCCTTTAAGAATGATATTTGCTGTTGTCTTTTCTTATATGGCTTTTATGATAATGATATGTTCCCTCTATCCCTACACTGTGAAGAGTTTTAATCAAGAAAGGATGCTGTACTTTGTCAAATGCTTTTTCTGTGTCTATTGAGAGGATCCTATGGTTCTTATCCTTTCTTTTATTAATGTAGTGTATCACATTGATTGATTTGCAGCCCAGGAATAAATCCCATTTGGTCGTGGTGAATAATCCTTTTAATATACTGTTGGATTCCATTGGCTAGTATCTTGGTGAGAATTTTTACATCTGTGTTCATCAGGGATATTGGTCTATAATTCTTCATGGTGGGGTCTTTGTCTAGTTTTGAGATCAAGGTAATGCTGGTCTCATAGAAACAGTTTGGAAGTTCTCCTTCCATTTCTATTTTTTGAAACATCTTCAGAAGAATAGGTATTAATTCATCTTTAAATGTCTGGTAGAATTCCCCCTGGAAAACCATCTGGCCCTGGACTCTTGTTTGTTGGGAGATTTTTGATTACTGCTTCAATTTCCTTGCAGGTTATGGGTCTGTTCAGGTTTTCTATTTCTTCCTGTTTCAGTTTTGGTCGTTTATTTGTCTCTGGGAATACATCCATTTTTCCCAGATTGCCTAATTTTTTGGCATATAGTTGCTCATAATATGTTCATATAAATGTTTGTATTTCTTCAGTGTTGGTTGTGATCTCTCTTCTTGGGTCCTTTCTCTTTTCTTTTTGATAAGTCTGGCCAGGAGTTTATTTAATTCTTTCAAAGGACCAGCTCCTTGTTTCATTGATCTTTCTTTTGTTCTTTGGTTTCTATTTCACTGATTGATTTCTGCTCTAATCTTTATTATTTCTCTTCTCCTGCTGGGTTTAGGCTTTACTTTATTTCTGCAGCTCCTTTAGGTATAAGGTTAGGTTGTGTATTTGAGATCTTTCTTGTTTCTTGAGAAAGGCTTGTAGTGCTGTATACTTCCCTCTTAGGACCATCTTTGCTGCATCTCAAAGGTTTTCAGCAGTGTGTTTTCATTTTCATTTGTTTCCATGGATTTTTTTTAAATTCTTCTTTAATTTCCCAGTTGACCCATTCATTCTTTAGTAGGATGTTCTATAGCCTCTGGGTATTTGAGTTCTTTCCACATTTCCTCTTGTGATTGAGTTCCAGTTTCAAAGCATTGTGGTCTGAAAATGATCCTAATCTTTTAGTACCAGTTGAGACCTGATTTGTGACATAGTATGTGATCCATTCTGGAGAATGTTCCATGTGCACTTGAGAAGAATATGTATTCTGTTGCTTTAGGATGGAATGCTCTGAATATATCTGTGAAGTCCATCTGGTGCAATGTGTCATTCGAAGCCCTTGTTTCCTTGTTGATCTTTTACTTAGACGATTTATCCATTGCAGTGAGTGGGATGTTAAGTACCCTATTATTATTGTATTATTATCAATGTGTTCCTTTGATGTTGTTATTAATTGGTTTATCTAATTGGCTGCTTCCATGTTAGGGGCATAAAGATTTACAATTGTTACATCTTCTTGTTGGATAGACCCTTTAATTATGATATAGTATCCTTCCTCATCTCTTATTGCAATCTTTGGGTTAAAATCTAATTTCTCTATATAAGGATTGCCACCCCAGCTTTCTTTTGATCTCCATTAGCATGATAAATGGCTTTCCAACCCCTCACTTTCAATTTGGAGGTATCTTTGAGTCTAAAATGAGACGCTTGGGGCTGCCTGGGTGGCACAGTGGTTAAGCGTCTGCCTTCGGCTCAGGGCGTGATCCCGGCGTTATGGGATCTGGGATCAAGCCCCACATCAGGCTCCTCCGCTATGAGCCTGATTCTTCCTCTCCCACTCCCCCTGCTTGTGTTCCCTCTCTCACTGGCTGTCTCTATTTCTGTCGAATAAATAAATAAAGTCTTTAAAAAATAAATAAATAAATAAAAAATAAAATGAGACTCTTGCAGATAGCATATAGATGGGTCTTGCTTTTTTATCCAATCTGATACCCTGTGTCTTTTGATTGGGGCATTTAGCCCATTTACATTCAGAGTAACTATTAAAAGATGTGAATTTAGTGCCATTTTATTAGCTGTAAAGTCACTGTTTCTGTATATTGTCTCTGTTCCTTTCTGGTCTATGTTACTTTTGGTTTCTCTCTTTGCTTAAGGGAGCCCCTTTAATACTTCTTGCAGGGCTGGTTTAGTGATCACAAATTCTTTTAGTTTCTGTTTGTCCTGGAAGCTTTTTTTCTCTCCTTCAATTTTGAATGACATTCTTGCTGGATAAAGTATTCTTGGCTTCCTATTTTTTTCATTTAGCACCCTGAATATATCATGCCAATCTTTTCTGGCCTGCCAGGTCTCTGTGGATAGGTGTGCTGCCAGTCTAATGTTTCTACCCTTATAGGTTACAGCCCTCTTAGCTCAAGCTGTTTTCGGGATTTTCTTTTTGTCTCTGAAATTTGCAAGGTTCACTATTATATGTCAAGTTGTTGACCTATTTTTATCAATTTTGAGGGGGGCTCTCTGTGCCTCCTGGACTTGAATGCCTGCTTCCTTCTGCAGATTAGGAAAGTTCTCCACTATAATTTGCTCCAATATACCTTTTGCCGCTCTCTCTCTTTGCTCTTCTGGGATCCCAATTATTCTAATATTGTTTCACTTTATGGTATCACTTATCTCTAAAATTCTCCCTTCATGATCCAGTACTTGTTTATCTCTCTTTTTCTCAGCTTCTTTATTCTCCATCATTTTGTGTTCTATATCACTAATTCTCTCTTCTGCTTCATTTATCCTAATAGTTAGAGCCTCCATTTTTTATTGCATCTCACTAATAGCCTGTTTTATTTCAACTTGATTAGATTTTTAGTTCCTTTATTTCTCCAGAAAGGTATTCTCTAGTGTCTTCTATGCTTTTTTCAAGCCCAGTTAGCATCTTTATAATCATTAGTCTGAACTCTAGTTCTGACATCTTAATTATATCCATACTGATTAGGTCCCTGGCAAAATACTGCATATAGATATACAGATAGATAGATAGATAGATAGAAAAATAAAATAAATACAATGAAAGGATAGACTGTAAGAAAATATAAAAAGATTTTTAAAAAAGAGTTGATAAAATAAATTGGTTGAAAAAGGAAAGATAGAAAAAAATAGAATTGAAAGACTAAAGAATAATGGGAAAAAAACATGAATTCCACATACTATTTTCCTCTAGTGCTGGAGTTTTACAATTCTGTGTGATTGGTAAACTTGGTGTTAGCCAGATATTCTTGCTGATTTTCTTGGGGAGGAGCCTGTTGTGCTGCTTCTCTGATGTCTGCCCTGGGAGGAACTACACTGCCCTTGCCAGGGAAGCCAGGTAAGTAAGTAAGCAGCTCCAGATTGCTCTATGTGGCTTTGTTCCATGAAGGCTTTCTGTACCACTTTAGAGGATGAGAATGAAAATGTCAGCCTCCCAGTCTCCAGCTCCAGAGCCAAAACCTTGGGGCCCCACTCCTCAGTGCGCCCTCAGGGAAAAGCAGTAAATCACTCCTGTCTCCCTGGTTTCTGTCACACTCACTTAGCCCTGCAGAAAGTGGTTGCTTTTCTATTCATAGTTACAGCTATTCTTTTCTTAGATCTCTGGTTGAGTTGCAGAGTTCAGAATGATTTGATAGCTATCTAGCTGAATTCCTGGGACCAGATGAAACTAAGGTCTCCTACTCCTCTGCCATCTTGGACTATCTGTGCATACCCAAGACTTCGTTGGTTTTTATAAGCAAAGGACTTGACAGAGGATTGTATGCTGCCCCAGAACCTTTTGTGTCAACTTTTTTTCTTTTTTTTGCTAATGAAGAAAATAGTCCAGGCAATAGATTCACATACATAGTTAAAATCAATTACAGGAAACAGAGATTGATTAAAACGGATGGCAGTTGATTGAATCTTTCGTGAAATATTTTTCTGTGGCTTATGGGGGAAAACGAAAACATGACTTGAAAGGTAAATTGATCAAGTTAATTCCAAAACTCACTTTAAAGTAAATATATAACATTCTACTTTTGTTTTAGATTAAGAATGAAACCACAAAATTTTCTATGATTACAAATTTGCCAAGCAGGGGCTGCAGTCCTTCTGTGGGAAATGGTCTTGCATTTATCCATTATACTATCCCTTTGGGATAAGCATTTGAATATAATTCAAATACACTTTCTTTTTCAGTTGAAAGCAATACTCTCAGTTCCTTCTCTGAACTAGGGAACAAATGTACTTATTTGTAGCAGAAACTTGTTGGTGATCAACTCAACACAATTTCAATTATTGGCTTCACTCACATTTCACTATTGAGGTTGAAAATCTGAGTAATTGCATCCCCAGCCTCCCTTATCATCAAGCAGCACACTTCTGGCTCATAACTGTAAGCAGAAGTGCACTGGGGGCTTCTGGAAAAGTGTTTGTTTATCTTGCGAAAAGAGAATGGTTACTATTGGCACAACCACCACCACCTCTGCCTTTTTCCTCCCCTCTCCCTTCCTTCCATCATTCTTCCTGCCTGAGGGGCAGCAGCAGCCCTGAGTCCATGAAGCAAGGGCTCAGGGAGATGTCCAAATGCAGGCATTGTTGAGCAGCTAAAACAATACCACCAGTTTCTTCTTCCCTGCTCCTTATTCAGAAAGAAAAGAAGATGCAATTTGTTTTAAGGTTCTCAACATTTGGTCTGCTATTGTTGCCAGCTATCTCTACCTTACTAATTCAACATAACTATTTGGTTTGCAATGAATGATTGTCTTGTTTTCTGCATGTGGGTTTATTCTTCTTGCATACATGGTAATTTTAAGGAGATAATTTTGGGTTTCTTTTACTTGTCCAAAAAGCTGTGTGGAGGATTAGACACTTGGAAAATGTAATAAATAACTTGATATTGTTTATTCTACTGCAGGGTTTCTTTGCCTCAGCACTCTTGACATTTCGGGCTGAATAATTCTTTGTTAGGGTGGGGGAAAGGGCTGTCCTGTGCATTGTAGGGTTTTTAGATGCCAGTAGCATCTTTCTCCCAGATATGACAATCAAAAAGTCTCCAGACCTGCCAAATGTCCTCTTGGGGGCAAAATCATTCCAGTTGAGAAACAAAATATCTGAAGCATTGCGATAAGATACATTAAAAATGAGGAAATTCACCTTAATGTTTTTGTTCTTCAGTTGGATTTGGTAAATATTTTCTGTATTGCAGTTACTTTTGCAGCACATATATTTTATTTTGATCTATGAAATTGCTTTCTATAACATGACATGAAATAGGCTTCAAATAAAACTTGCAAGAAAATGCTGTAGAGTAAGTCTTTTTTAATGACATGAAAACCACAGGTTAAGTCTGTTAAAAAGAAACACTGAAGCAAAGTAGTAAACAGTTGTTTGGCATGGGGTAGCATTCAGCTGTCACCAAGTTACAAACTGACAGCAATGACCAAGTAGGGAAAGAAGTCTGTGAAAGAGCTTTTAGAATTTCTATTCCCATAGAGACTGGTAGCATTGGAAGTAAACTGAAGCACATTATCCCAAAGAATACTTAAATCCAAAGAATATTAAACACTCTACAGACTATATATATATATATATTATATATATATATATATATATATATATATATTTAGGTATATTCAGCTGCTAGTTTGCAACCCCTAAATAATTTTGTATACAGGGGACCATAAAACCATTCTGTGTTCAGTTAGATGCTTTGGAATTAAATGTCAATCTTTGTATTGCCTTTGAGTTGGCTCATCTGGACAGTCTATATATTTAAATTGTGTTTTAAGCTGGGTACCAGGAAAATTATGTGTTTTTCACCTAGATGCTAGGCTGTGTGTTTTGGTCACAGACAGGCAATAATTGTCAAACCAATTTCACAGATGTTCTACTCTATTTCTATAAAATCATATAATACTTAACTGGCAAATAATGGTTTAAAGTGGCTATTAGTTATTCATTCATCCCTATATCATTCAATAATTACTTATCCATTACTTATCTGATAACCGTAACTACATATGATGCTGAGGTTGCAAAGAACAATAATAAATGATGTTGATCCAAAGACACCCACTGACAAGGAAAAATGGGTAGTAGATAAAGAGATAATTATAATGCTATGTGGTATTATATGACGATAATACAAGCATTCATAAAAAATTTTAGAATAGAAATGTGGAAAAAAACAGCTCATTCATTTTTATTGTTTTTTTATTAAAATACACATTTTTATTAATTGGGAAGAGTGTTCAGAGCTCAGAACAAAATGTGTACAATCATTCAGAGAGGTTCTGAAGTGAAGCCATAAAAATTAGCTAGGTTTTGTAAAAAGAAATCACTTCTAATAAATCACTTAAGCAAATAAGATTAACCATAAAAGATTCCATTGAAGCATACTGACACTTGTTTCAGTATTGTTTGTATGCAGATTGTGGTTTTAAAGCAACTAAAAGCAATGTAACTCAAAGAAGTGGTCAGCTTCTTTCTCTATTTTAATCCATTATCATCAAGGGAAAACTTTTGAGGATAAATTAAATGATTAATTTAATATTAAAGTCACATTATTAATAATATTCAATTAATTAAATTCTAATGGAATTAGTCTCAAGACAGAAATAGGCAAATATGAAGACGATTAAAACAGGAGTAAATTTTATCCATTTAAGCTGCTATTAATCACAATTAACCCTCTCCACTGACTGTTTATCTTTGCAAATAAAGCAGGTTGACTCTACTGCTATGGACTTGAAAGTCCTCATTGGAGGACCATTGGAATCACAGCTTTTATTTTTCTTCTCTTCTCTTTTTAAATTATTATACTTTCTATTGATTTCAGAAACCAAGAGGTGTTCCTCATTCTTGAGGTATTATTTCAGATAGTCTTGGTGCTCAAGCCATACCACTTTGGAATTCGCTAGTCCGTTCCCAGTATCCCCATCAGTGTTTTCTGGGATCTCTATCCAAATAAACTCCTTGACTCAGGATCCTGAAATAAATAAGAATACATATTTATTATTCCATAAAGAAATATAGGCAATTTATTAAACTTAGAGTCTATTATTCTTTATGCACACAATAATTTATAAACTATGATTTATAAAGTGATGTTGAGTGATAATTGTGGATCTTACACTCTAGGATAGGTATAATAACAGTAGTAGTAATAATAATAATAGTAAAATATACAGTTAAAGTTAGTACAAAGCAACGTATTAAAATGTTGTAAGTGGTAAAAACAAGTGCTTATAAAAGGGGGAAACTTCTGGATGGAGTTATCAGGAAATCAAAGAAAACATTAATCCATTCTTTTACTCAACATGTGTTTAGTATCTCATATGTAGCAGGCACAAAGCTAGAAGATATGAATAAAAAAATTGATTATAGTGAATTGACCTTCTTTTGTATGTGTCACAGATTGGAAACATTGTTTCAAGACACGTATATTTTCATGATTCATGTGACAGAAATCATTCGTTTGATAATTTAAAGAAAAGGGGGCAGTGCAGAGACACAAGAAATAAGGAAGGAAGAAAGAGTAACTTTGTAATTTATCCAAATATAAATTGCAGCCTTTCATTTCTGAAATGCAACCAAAGCGCTGCAATGACTTTTAAACTGATAAGTCAAAAGATAATGCTAGTATGTTCAAAGGGTCGAAAAAGTGCAAAGGATAAAATTCGTGGTTTTTCTTGGGGGGAGGAATGAGAAGAATGTAGATACTAAATATTTTATCGTCACCGATCACATGAACCTGCAGAAACTGAAGCTAACACAGAGCCCTCTCTAGTGAATTTTACAGCTGAATTGGCTAATTTACTTGTCCTCTAAGAAAGATAATTAAAATTTGGAAGAAAGAGAGATAGCTGAATGTAAAACAAAGTTGGAATCAATAGCTCAGGAGTCACCAGTATGATGATAAATGAAATACTAGAATTTCATATGATTTTAATTAAGCATTATGAATATAGTATCTCTTAGAGCAAGTTGCATGTATCTGGTCAAGTTATTTGAAACCTAAAGATTCAGTCAAAGATACTGGATGTACTTCATTAAGTCTGCTACAATATTTCTAGATCCCCCAGTTCTTACACCCATCAAAATGGAACATTTTGATTCAGAACTACTAAATCTTTTATTCACATTTAATTTCTTTGCATGATTTGGGCAGTACTTATTATATATCTCCAGGTGGATATCTTCAAATATTGTAAGTAATGCCAGCTGTTCTTTTGTCTTGATATTTGGCTTCCTCATCTTGATAATGCTGATGTTAGGGCCTATCAAAGTTCGTTCTTTCTTTTCTTCCTTCCTTCCTTCCTTCCTTCCTTCCTTCCTTCCTTCCTTCCTTCATCTTTCCTTCCTTCCTCCCTTCCTTTCTTCCTTCTTTTCCTTTTCTTTCTTTCCATAATATCAGAGTAAACATAGGGTTGGATACTTACAATACCTAGACTTCTTCTTTATTGAAAATTAGACATGATTTAAAGTCAGAAAAAGCTCTAAGCCACAAAATGGTAGTAAAAAGAATGCTATTGAATATTACTATAACTGTGTATTTGCTAGCATTTAATGCCTTTGAAAATTTCATTATATAACCAGAAAATACACTTCATAATATTTAGTGGAAAATGTCTCTGTATAACTCAAGGTATTATGATTGAAAAAGTTTTTAATTATCTCCACTGACCTCTTATCTGATTCTGATATTCTTTTCTCTTGGTAGCTCTTTTTTATTTATTGATAGATATCATTTAGGTAGGATGTTTATCTCATAATAAAGAGAAATTGCATGCAATGGGAGAGATGATAGCATCCAAAATATTTATAATGTCCTTCAGTTGCTGTGCAATATTTTTAAATGACCTATGTTTTTGGATTTAGGCACTGTGACATATGTTGAGGTCTAGAATGTGATGTTTTTGCATAATGGTGCTTTCATATGAACCCTAAAAGGGGCAAAACTGGTTCCAGGAAGAATAAGTGTTATGTATTAAATTCATCAAAGATTATTTTCTTTAAGATCAGTTCTCCCAGAAGACTTTTGCGATCTTTGCATTTCAATGTCATGTCATGCCGCTAACTGCAAGTTTGTGTGGGCATTTTGGAATTGAAAGGAACAACTCAAGTGGCTAAGCATTTAGCCTCAATATGGACCAATAATAACTCCAGCTATAAAAAGTAAGTGGAGGGAACCCCTGCATACCTTCTGTTTCTAATGGAATGGTTGAGTGACAGGATTGCACATTGTCACAATAACACAAATGCTGCCCTATACTCATTGACCTTAATCCAAGCACTCCGTAATGAACCTACTTTTCAGAGTGTTGATTATACCATTAGCTATATTTGAAGGTTGTTAGTTTAAATCCTGTTGATTGCCTTTAGATGTGCTGCTTAGCTTTCTGATAGTACACATTTTTTTTTTTTTTACTCAATAGGAGTTCTTTATTAAGGTAAAAAATCATTCAGTTTTTTTCCTGCTCTCCAATCAAGACCAATCAATACCCTTGAGACTGAGAAAGGAAAACAAGATTACAGTGATGCATATTTCAAGTTGATTATGGTGTGTGTGTATACAGAAAGAGAGAGAGTGAGAGAGAAAAAGAGAATATAGCCAATTAAGTCCATAAATTATATCATGATTGTGGTTCTAAGAAATAATGTATGCTTTAAGGAACATACTTTAATATAGCATGAAAAAATTTAATCAATAGTTGACTTTTTATTTATTTTAGATGGTTCAGTTTTTCTCAACCTTGTATTTTGAGAATTTTTTGTACCTACAAAAATGTTGAAAGAATGGTACATTAAACACTTGTATACCTTTCACATAGATTCACAAACTGTTAACAATTTGCCAGATTTTGCAGCATATCATCTGCTTATCTTTTTACTTTCCTTAGTAAAAAATCTGAGAGTAAGTTGCAGACCTCATTATAATTCTCCATTAAATTTAGAATACATTTCTCCATTACCACAATACCATGATCACTCCCCCCAAATTTAAGACTTATAAATATATACATAAACACTGAGATATAGATAGATAGATGATAGATAGATAGATAGATAGATAGATAGATATAGTTGTTCAGTATATAGTTAAAATATATGTATATATACATTTTTTCTCTTTTTCTAATATCTTTCATGATACTGACAATATTAAAGAGTCTAGGTCACTTGTCTTACAAAAAGTAGCATATTTAATCTTACATGATCTTTTCAACATCAGATTCAGGATACACACACACACACACAAATGTATTTTGTAAGACCGTGTTTTCCATTGCATCACATCAGAAAGCACATAAATGTGAGATGGTTTCTGTTACCAACAATGCTAAATTTTGATCACTTGGTTAAGGTGATATCCACAGGTGTCCCCATTTTGAAGATATAATTTTATTCTTATAAGTAATATGTCATCTTCAGGGGGTGATATTATTAAGTCATTTCATCTAGGTTTTAACATTTATTTGCATAGAACTATTCAAATTAATCTCTCTATTCCATATATAAGTTTTAATTGTCAAAATTATCTAACATCATGAATTTTCCCCATCATTCCCTTAAATCCTCCTAATAAATTCTGATATGTAGCTTTCTCTTTATATATATATATATATAGATAGATATATATATAGAGAGAGAGAGAAATCTAAATATACACATATTTAGAAACTCTTCTATTTCATTTATATTTTGTGTTTGTTTCGGTCACTTAGTAAAGAGATCATAAATTTCAAATAGGAAGCATTTTGTTGTTGTTGTTAATATATCATTCATGGCCTCATGATCAGAGAAATGTTATTTTATTGTTTGAAATTTGTGGAATTAATTAGGTTTTTATATGGTGACTTAATGGATACTCAGTTTTCAGGAGTGTCCATGTACAATTGAATGAAACAGAGGAAAAGAAAGTATACAGAATAAGATGGGGCAAGTGAGCAAGAAAGCATATGCACACATGAAACATTTACCATTTCCCTTCCATGAAGAGGGATGATTACAGAGATGAGATTATAGGGGTATAAGAATTGATTCTCTCCTCATTATGAATTTCTTATGGGGTTTTGGAACAAGGTCTCCATATGGTATCTTGACATGATTCATCTATGGCATATTAAAGGCACACACAGTTCATATGACAAAGTTTTGTCTTAGCTCTATATGGGCCCATCTTTACAATATAGGGAATAGCAGCCAAAAACCAAAGACTGTTTAGTGCCTACATTATGCCAGATTTATGCAGATGGCATATTTTTTCATAAAAACTGAGTAACACTAAAGCAATTCCTAAATATTGAATTGATGAGACTAAATATTTCTGTAGTCTCAAACACATTGGCTTAAAAATATTTAAGATTGCTTTTACAGTGGAAAAGAAAACAAATGAATATTTCAGAGACTGGAAGAATAGTGAGGGGGTAACAGCAAGCATTAATCAAAATAATGTATTCTTAGTAACCAAGTATTTCAGTAAATTATTTCTGAAATGGTTAGCTTCACTATGGCATCATCAAATAATCTCCCTTCTCAAATCTGGATTTATAATAGTTTTTAAAATGACAATTTTTAATAAAGCCACTGACATTAAAAATGAGCAAAAATAGACTGGTTAGCATCATGTGGCCATTCAAGCTAATTATTTAGGAACAGTGTACTTTGCCAAATGATATGAATGATTTACTCCATATGGTTGCTGAGGGAAACTTTAGTATATCTGAACAGCCAATTTTTATGAAGATCGCATGCTTTATTGTTAAAAATTTTACTGAATTTGTAAATCCATTTTAAATAGTAAATGTTCCATGCTTATAACATTGCCTTAAAAGACAACATAGGCTCTTAATACTAAGAAAGTAAGTGACACTGTGCCATCCATAATGCAAAAAATCAGAGCACGACAAACTTAAATGAAATTTAATATGAATAAATTAAATGGAATAAATATTAATTTAATGTGATTTAAAAGAAACAAATTAATATTGTTTATTCAGGATCCTCACCAATATTTAACAGATCATAGGGAGTTTTCAAAGAGTCAAATGTTTATACCATCCAAACTCTATTAAGAGATAATGATTAAATTCAGGATAATGGTCGCCAATAATAGGAAAAATCAAAATAAAATCTCATTTTTATCTTTAGATAAAATATACTGATACAATAATAAAATAAGGGTCTTCATATCACCATTACTGGTAACAGTATTTTAGTCAAGGAAAGACAATTGAAACCTAATCATATAAATTATTCAGGAAAGGAAGTACAATGCTGAAGACCAGATCCTCTTTGGAGCTGGGTAAATTAACCCCTCATTTTAGTATTTCCCAGATGATATCCAAGGCTCCTTAAGTCTGAAATCAATGTTAGATCATGACAATATGCTTGACAGCACAGCTGTTTAGGGAATACCCTTACTGAAACTTTGGTCAAAGTTACCCAATGCAGTTCATCTTTGTCAGTAATTCTTGACCTTTCTGGGGAAATCACCTATTTATCATTTTCCCAAAGCCATGAGATCACAAGAGTAACAATGAGAGTCATAATCTTCTGAGTAGATGAAAATAAAAGAACCAGGTGGTGGACCCATTATCTGCTTGTTCTGCCAATGAATCGCAGAGAGGATTCTAGGTAGAGTTGGAAATATGTGTAACAATGCTGAACTTGGTAAGAGTGTTGAAGACTGATTGGGAAATCAGCTTATGTTGGGGAATTTTACATGACAAATACAAAATATTATTCACTCTCTTCAGTTGCAGAGAGTAAAAAGGAGACTTAATATCCAAATTCTTACAACAATATGTATGGAACTTTTAAAGACATATACAAAAGCAAGAGAAAATATAGGGAATGGGCTTTGGATTCTGCCAATATGGTTCAAGTTTCAGCTTGGTCACTACCTGGAAAATATTGTATTAACTTTACTTGTGTTCTGCCTACAAATTGAGATAATAATTATGAAGTTGCTGTCAAAATTAAAATACATTATGAGTGTAAAGAACTTAACATACTTCTTAGCACACATTATGTCCTCAGTATATAGTAGCTTTGATTAAAACTGTAGTTGAATGAACACGTTCACCCTTCAAACCACAAACTTTCATTCATTCAATAAGAGAGTCCTCCCAGTGCCACACACTGTGCCAGGCACTGGGGATACAGCACTGGATAGCCCAGATTACCTCTGCTCTATGTAGATTAGAGTTAACAGATGAGAGACATTTAAAAAATATTAACACAAAATTATATTTGCACAGCCACAAAAAGTCCTGTAAGGAAAAGATTACAAGATGCTCCAAGAGGGAATAATAGATCAAACTGGATAAATGCTCCAGGACCTCCAGGACCAAATTCATTTGTTTTGAACTTATTCGTAATTAAGTTTTTCCCGTTCAAGTCCCTGAGCAGCGATAAAGTGGCATTTGTGAATCCTTTCTAGGTGAGCTTTGTGCTCTAGTACTATATAACGCATCCAGGGGCAAATTTTTTATAATATATACTGTGATGGGAGGGGGATGGATATTACTTTGAAAGCTGGCTGGAGTTTAGTTAGTTGTTTATAATCACTAAATTGGAAGAGATAGGCCTTTGCTTTATGAAAACGTTCTGACTTTTGTTCTGTCCTTGTTATCATGATGTTGTTGACAGTCTCATTGTTGGCAAAAATTTCATATGACTGATTCCCTTGGGAAAGGTTTTAGAGAAAAAAATTAATTTGATCTGCACAATAAACTGATAGAATATTGTTTCTAAAGTAAGCTAGTGGGGAGGAGTGATGGACTGAAATTTGAAGACATGGACAATTAAGGAGCTACTCAACTCTTTGGAGGTAAGAAAAGAGAAATTTCTTAGGGTGCCCTGTGGTGAAGTGACTGGTTAAATTTGAAAAACAGTGATATTATCTGCCTTTTAGCCAGAATTTGTTTCTGATTATATGCAATACTCACCCTGTATATTTCCAGACCTTCAACAGAGACAGTTATGAGTATTGTGTAATTCTTGTTTGGGGTAATGAAAAGGAAACTGTTCCCCATATTCAGTTTAGAGTAGAAATAAGACAAAAGCCATAGAGGATGAAGTAGTAAGGAAGGATCAGACATGGAAATGAAGCAGGATTGTGCTGAGAAAGGAGTGTAGAGTAACATACCTCCCCTTGTCTCCTGCCTTCAGGGCCTCAAAGACATTAGTAAGGGAGGAAATGAAAATGGGTTCTTAAATAAATTATTAAGATATTGGAAGTAAAGATAGTCATGAAAGATTGGAATACATGGGGGTATTTGAGTTACAAGTGAATTTAAAAGCATTCACATATTCTGCATATAATTTATTAATAATGAAATATTTATGAAAAATATTAAAGACATGTGAGATAAATATTTGTGTTTAACACCAAAACAAATTTCATTGTCCTGTGGACAGGTGTATTAACACACACACACACACACACACACTGGCACATGCACTCAGACACATACACACACAAATATACATATAAAATAAGACAAATTTACTCAAAAACATTTGTAAAGATTGAGGCAGTGTGTGAAAATTTCTGCTTGAATTTCACACACCATTTGCTAAAAAAGACAGCATGGACCTTGTATTAATCACATTTTCTACTCTCTGTGATATCTGGGCCCTCCAGACCACAGAAGGTTAGCCCAAATCCTCATACAGCAAATGACTCCCCAGGGAGCTTCCTGTTCATATGCAAAGTTAACAATAGCTCATTCCTTCCCATTCTGCCTTTATTGGACTCTCACATTCACATTCCCGGCCTCTATCCCCTGCCCTAATCACCTCTGGGCTGGTATCAGACACCTAAAGGCAATCCTACACTCTAGAGCCTGCTGAAATTGTTCAAATTTGCTATCCTAAACCTGGTTGCTTACCCTGCCATTCCCATTCCTTCCCAGGAAAACCATTACAAAGTCTTTCCCAAAATTCCCTACTCTATTGCAGTCTGTGACTAATACTGATGTTCTCTTGTCTGGCCCTACATGGAGTGGCGTGACCTCCTCCTCTTCAGAACTATGAGTTATTAATGACAATCATTTCCTGATCTGCTGGCTTCACCATACCTGGATAATAATAAATCCTACATCCTAAGACAGACCTATCTTATATAGATTAGTTAAGAAAAGTCAATTTCACTCCATTATTCCACTCTTATGGACCCATCAGCAGATCTTTCTTACAATTAGAAGCAATGCCAAGGAGTATATGTAAATAAAGGTATGCAATGATACATTAAATATCAGTTAAAAGGAAAGTAACTGGGAAAATGTGAAAAGAAGGCCAATCTCCTTTGAATCAAATGGCGATTTAGCATCATTTGAAGAACTAGTGGCCATTTTTCCCAATAAGTGCCCTGGGAGAAAGAACAAAAAATGTGCAAGGGCTGGTCTATATAAATTTAGAGGTTAAATTTTAAAGCTTTTTTCCCCCTTTTATTAATTAGTATAGATTGGAGCAGTGCTGTGAGGAAATGCTAAAGCATAAATCCAATTGGTTCTGGATGCTAAGGATAGCGAGATATTCAACAAATGGAAACAAAGCTAATTAAAATTAAAACCATTCCTTGAACAAAGGCCCTATGAGATGAAGAAGCACAGCCATTAGCAATGGAAATTAAAAAAAGATTTTAGTTATAAACAATTTTTCACTTGACCAAGTATAACTATTGCAGGAAGAATTTATAATATTTGTCATTTTCAAAAATTGGTGTGTTAGTCAACAAGCTAATATTAAATCAATCAATAATAGTAAAAGCAGATTTTATACACTAACATGACATACATAAGAGTTTTAAGATCAGGAGCATTGATTATATGAAAAACGACGTCAGCTACAAAAAACAACAACAACAAAATAAAACTTGTTCTGTTTGTCCACTTAACTTGCCTAAAACATTGCCAGTTCATGACTGGTTCATTAGCTGACCATATATTGAGAATGCCTAAATTGTAGCAGATTTACTGAGATGTGGTATTTCAACCCAAAGAAACTCTCCTTCCATTAGTATTATTGTACAAATGAAGCAATTTCTATCAGTGATACATTTTTTAAATAGTACAGTACTCTGGAGGGTTTTCTCTCATGAAGAGAACTGTCAGTTGTTGGAGAATAATGCATGTTTTTAAAATACTGGTTACCTGATTTTTTTAGAATATTTAAATAACAACTGAGAATAAATCATTTCTACTGGTTTTAGGTGTTAAATACATTATTCAAAAGCTAACTCTGATCACAATAAGAATATAGTTTAACATTTGCTCTCTAGCATTGTACTATTTATTTGTAATTTACAATTACCAGAGACATATATTTTACATCTCAAAAATCCATAGAAATGACATTAGCTATGGAGATTATTACATTCAGAAATTTTGCCTGAAGCTCCCAGATTTTGAATTATAACCTCACTATTTAGTAACTGGCTTTAGGAAAGTTTTTTAACCCATCCGTATCTAATTTCTTCTTCTAAGTAAGGATTATGGAAGTACGTCTCTCCCAAGGTTCTTTTTAGGTTTAAATGGAAACAAAATGTAAAACACGTAATAGCTAAAGCTGTTTTAAACTCCTCTCTTATGCTGTGGTCCCTGCCATGTTAGTGTACACAAGTTCACCTTCCGATGCTACGCCTACATTTCTCTCTGTGGCTTTCAGTGGCTGAGTCTGCCTTCCTTCCCGTGCTTCATGTGTTAGTAATCAATACCCTCCAAGAGCAGCCTTCCACAAATTACTCACAGAATGGGTGTGTAAATATCCCTATATTCTCATTTGTGTTTACATAAGTGCTAGGAAGTCAATGGAAAAAAAAATCTCTCGTTGTTTACAGTAGAAATTGGTTTATAAAAAATCCATGCCTTCCTTCCTTTCCCTGGGTCATTTTCCCACAAACCTAAATTCATGTGGATTGTCCTCTCAGGGTCAGTGTCTGCATGGCCTCTTCCAATATAGTCATTGCCAGAACTGGTCCTAGAAAACAGATCTCCAGGATAAGATTTTGAAATGGAAACAAGAAAACTATTGCTGTTGGTAAGTAGGGAGTTAATAATTTTTAGCATGCTATAGCATTGGAATTACTAAGATTTTCCCAGGTTGAGAAATTGGGATAGGATACAAGTAAAAAGGGATATATTAGCTTAAGCAACAGCTCTAGTTTTGAGACACATAATAGAATTATTTGTTTAGTGTAATCCAAGCAGTGAAGACAGGGAATGATAGGCTCAAATTAGCCACCTACCAATTGAAGGCATGAGGTGAAAACCAGAAAGCACCTATGGAGGCTACTGAAAAGCTCCTACAGGTGGAGACAGACTGGTCTGAAACTCACACCCAGGACTTGAGAGTAGCTTAGTTACAAAGCAGGATGAAATAGACTAGTACTTTTGCATGAGATCCAGATTTGTATGTACAACTGCCTATTGGATGTCTGATGTCCTATCAGCATGGGTCATGTCTTAAATTAGCTCACTAGCTGACTGTGTTTCCCTGGGGGATGCATACATTCCATTTATTAAAGGAATAAGGAATGGCCTATTGGTGGATAGGGAAGGAAAAATATTTAAGACAGTGGTATCAGTCCACTGTAGATCAGGACTGACTGTAAGCAGGAGAGATTTTAAGGGAGATCAGCTCTCTGTTGTAATGCATGATGGTTAAGACTCTAGAGTAGCAGAGGCCCCATGGCCACACCAGTGAAGCAAGGTGGATATACTCCTCATGAAGGGCACTCCTACTGTAATTGTGAACAAAAAACACCAAAGTCACAAAGATCTATGACAGTGGGTAATAGACCATAATATTCCAAAGGCAATGAAAATTGCCACCAATGGTGATTTTACTTGACTTACATAACAAGAAAGGGTCAAGATCTGGTGAACGAAACATTGAGCTCAGTAACTACATTGTAAAATCATGACCTTTGATCCAGCTTACAGATCTGAGCCATTTCTTTAAAATGTGAAAACATAATAATATAGAGGACAAGACCCTTTGATGAAAGACACTTCACTGCCATAACGCCAATCCTTCCCCGATGAGCCTATGGACATTTCCCCCACCCCCCAAAAAACTGCTTCTGTAGGAGTACAGAAATAATGAGACCTTTTGAGGAATAATAGATACTGGATATGGTATTACCCGATGCTACCCTGGTTCTTCTGTTAATTAATTAATTTCAGACAGAGCAGACTTTAAAGCGAGGAAAGTTATCAGAAATAAAGAAGGGCATTATATAATGATAAAAGGGTCAATTTTCCAAGAAGACCTAACAGTTTATAACATATTTATGTATAACAACAGAGCATCAAACTATGAGAAACTAAAATTGGTAGTAATTCAAGGAGAAATAGATGAATCTATAGTCATATCTGGAGACTTCCATACCCCTCTCTTAGAGATGGACAGATCTAGCAGGGAGAAAATTAGTAAGAACATAGTTGAACTCAACAACACCATCAATTAACATCTATATACACCTGTGTCCAACAACCGCAGAATAAACATTCTTCCCAAGCGCACATGAAATAACTGCCAAACTAGACCACATTCTGGCCTGTAAAACTTGCCTTTCAAAAAATAGAAATCATGCAATGTCTGCTTTCAGACCACAATGGAAATGAACTTAAAAATCAGTAACAGAAAGATAATTGGAAAATCCTGAAGTTTGTGGAGATTAACAACATACTTCTTTTTTTTAAATAATATTTTTTATTATATTATGTTAGTCACCATACAGTACATCTCTAGTTTTTGATGTAAAGTTCCATAATTCATTACTTGCATATAATACCCAGTGCACCATGCAATCCGTGCCCTCCTTAATACCCATCACCAGCCTATCCCATCCCCCCCCCCCCGCTGAAGCCCTTAGTTTGTTTCCCAGAGTCCATAGTCCCTCATGGTTCATTCCCTCTTCTGTTTACTTCTATATGACACATAAATGAAAAAGAAATCTCAAGCAAAATTTAAAACATTTTAGACTAAATGAAAATGAAAACACAACTTATTAAATTTGTGAGATGCAGCAACACCAGTAACATCTTGAAAAATCAATAACAGGGTATAGTGAATTTAATTTTGTGATAGTCAGAATAATGTCCCACCCTCAAAGATGTCCATACCCTAATCTCTGAAACCTGTAAATACTTATGTTACCTTACTTGGAAAAAAGAACTTTATAGATGACATTTAATTAATAATTTTGAATGAGAAAATCATCCTGGATTATCCAAGTGGGCCCAGCGTAACCACAATCATCCTTAGAGGGAGATAGGAGGGTTACAGTGGAGAAGATGTGACACCTAAAGCAAAGCTTAGTGATGCTTTCTGATGGTGGAGGAAGGGACCATGAGCCAAGGGTTGAGTCAGCTTCCAGAATCTGGAAAAAGCAAGGAAACAGACTGCCCTAAAAAACCACCTGAAAGAACATAGCCCTGCAATTTTTGGCAGAACTGTTTAAATTTGCAAGGGGTAGTCTTTCAGACAGAACACTGATAACCCCACAAACTCTCAGTATTTATAGTTTAAATGTCCCCTTGCCACTGTCGTTCTTAATGTGTTCTTATTCATGAATCTGCTGAGGGGCTTCTCAGCAGCTGAGCTACTGAACGCTTATCAGTGACAAGAGATATGATGACATCTTGGCACAGCTTACTTCACTCTTACAGCAAAACATCTTTACTTTTAAAAAAAACTTCATTTTTGTCATAAATCGATGGATTTGAAATCATATCAAACCAATATACAACACAGGGCATCCACCCACATATTCCCATGTCTTTTGTCAGGTTCCCAGGTTTTCATAATTAGCTCCCTGACTTTGCTCTAACGCATCAACTTTGAACGCTCAACTGCCTTAGAAATTTGGATACTCTGATAATCAAATCCTGAGGTTGATGTTCAGCTCGTTCTGCCCCCTCTCTAGATGAGATGAAGGCTTCTTTGTAAGCTGCTCAAGCTTCAGAGACACTCTGGCTCTACTAATTAGTTTTCAATTGTGTGGTAGTTGCCCCTAAGTTCTTCATTAACTTCCTGCAACTTAGTACAACCATCTAATTTCATTGTCCTCCTATTTATCATTTCCCCTGTATATTTCACACCTCTGGCTTGTCAGATGGGCTTGTGCTTTCCCTCTACTCTTTTGCCATACGACTTTACATCCAATTAAACCTTTAACAATTGGCTGCCACTTTGTACCAGGAGCTGCATACATACAATCTACTCCCAAGGATGGGGTCCTTAATACTACAGAACACTCAGTGATCTAGTCCTCCAACTGCTTTGTGTATCTGCTTCCTCAGACTACTCCTGGTAAGAATATAGGCCAGTTTTGCATCTCCAGGAATCAGATGCTGAGATGTAATTAGGAGTACAACACAGATATTGGAAGAGTAATACTTGTAGAAGGAAAGGGGCAAATTGGGATTAGGTAGGGAAGCAATAAGGCTGCAGTGCGGGTCTGACAAAAGTTTCTGCCCATTAATGCTGAGCTCTGGAGAAATGATTGGCTGTGAAAGGAGTCGCCCAGTGGGTCTTAGTTGTGGCTGGCAGGTCATTCACAGGAAGTGGAGTGGCCTCCTTAATTCCTAACACCTTTCTGAGCCACAGGCTGGGAGCAGGATCCACGGAAAACATGCCATTGGTTTGAAAATTGATGTAGAACAGGAGGAAGCAAAGACCGCACCAGCCCCAATCCTCACAACTGGGCAGTAGTCCTTTTTTGAAGGTACCTCTGAACAGCACATTCCCAGGTCTGCCACAGATCGCTTAATGCTTCTGAGGTTCTCAGGGCTAATTTAGTTTGAATTGGTAGACTATGTTTTGCAAATGTACTTTTTCCCCTAAGTTTCTCAAAGATAGCTTATTTCAAAGACAGCTTATTTCATAAAATACGTACCAATATTTTACCCCTGTGAACGCACTCATGGACACTAATTTATGTGAAGTATAATGTTTGTTATTTACTAATCCCTAAATCATGTATCCTTGACTGAAGAGTTACGGGAAAGAAAAAAAAAAGCTGTAATCATGTGCAGTTTCTTTCAGGGCTCCAAAGAATTTGTGAAAGTTCAGATAGTATTGCAGACTTTTCTCTGATTTGTCAAACAGAAAATGACAGACTATTTTTAATTCTTTTTATTCCATTTACCAAATACTTGTGTTTTTCTTAATCGACCTCCCCTTAGGTTTTTGGTTAATTTTTATTATGTGAAAAGCAGCAAACCTTTAGACATTTACTGCAGCCGTTTCTATGACTACACTGCAACCTCAAATGTTGAATTTGTCTTGCTTTTAAGCATTTGAGGAATGATTCTAAAAGGGTGTTTTTTCTTCCTATGTATAAACTGTATAAAGTATTTCATGCTGTCAAAGTGGTGCACAGAGGATAGATATCAGCTGTTTCGGCTTTTTCCTTTCTGGGAAATTGTTTTTATGGTGCTGTCAAATAACTATCACAGACATATTTCCATGTCACCAGGGTCTAATAATTTGTTAGATTTTAAGAAATTCAAAGACCTTTTTTTTCAGCGACTTAGACAAAATAAGCTAAAATAAATTAGGAAAAAGATTTCTTTTTATTTAAAATTTGGAATTTACGATGTCCCCATTTCCTTTCCCCATAGGATTTTTTTTCCAGTTTAAAATTATGATATAACATGTATGCTTCCATGGCTCTTTTAGCTCTTTTCTCCCCAAAGAGAACTAATAAAAATCGTAAATATTATTCCTACTATCAGAGACTTAATGGAGGAAATAATAGGTTTCAGTTGGGTTTTTGAACTTAGAGGGTATAGTAATACCAAAATGGAAAAAGTAAAATAAAGTATAATGGGAGAATGCCAAAAGTGTTCAAGGAAATTTGCAGTGATTAACTAATATTTAATCTGAGCTTTGTGAAATCCAAGGCCTTTAGTGCATGTGAGTATAGTTGGACAAAAATATGGAAGCGTATAGCATCACAGCTTGCTTAGCAAACTATATGTAAGGCACAGTTGTTGGGATGTAGCAAGTAAAAGGCTAATGGTAGAAAACGAATCTGAGCAGGCAGATAAAGGCAAACTTCCCAGGGTCTGTTGTGTATGGTAAAGAGTTTGGATCTTATAAGTGGAAGAAGACAATAAATAACAAAACCTACCATATTTCACTGCCTAGAATGTGTCAGACAGTATGCCAACCACTTAATAAGTGTCATTTCATTTAATCTTCGTGAAAACCATGCAAGGCAAATATCTCCATTTGGAGAGTTTGTTTTTTGTTTTTGAGAGGACTCTTAGAAAAATAAAACTTGGTGACTACTAAGTGGCAGAGAAAATAATGTAATCCAGTTCTTCTGTTTGCAACGTCTGCTTACTTCTATCTTAGGACTTTTGAGCCGTGTGATGGTCCAAGTACTGATAAAAATGTATCTGTGTTATAGAAATACTTCTGGTGGTATGGAAGGGGAAGAAGACTTGTGATATCCTAAGCAAAAGATACTGAGTATGTAAGCCACAACTGGACAATGTGTAAGGCAAAGATAAGACACTTAGATATTTTTAAAATATGTAGTCTATCAGGGTTGCTCTAATGGAACTATTTGCAAATTTCACTAGAAACATGTAAAAAATAAAATAAAACACTAATACTAGTACTGAGAAGGTGAAAGAGGTTTTTCAGTCTGTTTGAGTGGAGACAGAGTTGTACATAAGTATTTGTCAAGTGGGTAAGTAGAGAGAGAACATTCTATACCTGAAGCATAGTCAACTTCTCAATAATAGGGAATTCTGATACAGTAAGACTCTATTTTAGTCTAATTGTCTTTTTAAGATACCCTTTGATCTGAAATATATGTCTTTGATTTGTTTTACTGAATTTTAACATTTTGGGGGGGGCTGTATACATAATACCTGTATCTGGATTAAAAGCAAAGCGAACTTTGTGAACATTTCTTGAAATTCAGACTAATTTTTTAACATGTTTGCTGTTGTAGCTATTGAAGTCCTGATATAATATATATGGAGAAATATTTTGGACAGGAAAATACAGCTCTATAACATTTCTAACTATTGCCAAAATGAGAAAATCAATTTTAATTTTTTTTGTATCTATAAATAGAAAGTATTTGTAAATGTGAAGTTTAACTTGACATTCTCCAAGAAAAAGTATAGAGAAGTCCACCTTTTCTGAAAGTATTTCCCATGGATATGGCCAATATTATTCTTAGGTTTGAAGTGTTGCTTAAAAGAAAACACATCAAACAGAATTTTAAAGACCTGAAAGAGAGAAGAAGCAAAGCTTGTGTGAGAGCATTAGGAGAGTGTTGTGTGTAGTGGGGGAAAAAAATAAAATAAAATAAAATTTAAAAAACCAGACTATCATTAAACTTTTTTTTCTTTTATTAGAAATATATTAAACAGTATCTGGTTAAAGAAGACAAAAATTAGAAGTAAAATTTAATGTGTAAATATGAAGCAGGATACAATGGATTTCTTTAAAAAAATGACTTCCACTTGAAAGAAATAGATTTATGAATGAAATATACCTGGATCATGTATTAACTGAAATAGTTATTGTGACTATTTTATTTATACTTTATACAACTTGAATAAAGTTGAATGATAATATCAAAACTAAATAATACAAATCTTAACAGTAAAGACAGAGTTGTTTCTATTCATAATTGCATAATTACAATGCCAGAACACTGCTGAACAAAATAGTCATATACCATGAACCATGTCTGGATTCCACAAAATCAGAGCTTGAGGCAAGAGCTCACCTGAGGGGAATTTATTTGGAAGTCAATGACAGGCAGCAGGCATGAATAAGTAGGGAGAGTGAAATAGGAAAGGAGGAAAAGGCAATTAGGAAAAAGCCAATAAAGGATTATTATAAAGTTGGTTACCACTGTGGGTAATGGTGTACAATCCTACTGGGAACGTCTGAGTACCCTTCCAAAATGCATTTCAGAATTGTGGCCGAGCAATGAAAGGGAGAATCATTTGTCTATTGGCTCTTAACTCTTACTGATTAAGGATTGCCCTGGAGCAGGGGAGAGGGGAAATTAATCCCTCTTAGTACCAATTTAAAAATACGTGAATGTCAAGTGAGCTCCAGCAGATATCCACATGTCTGGAATCATAAAATCCTCAGGTGCGGGCCAGAGATGCATGGCACATGTTTGAAGGGAGGCAATGTAAGCTCCAAATGGGACAAAGGCCACACTGTTTTAAACTGAGGCTGAAATCAGATGAGGCCTCAGTCAGATGAGGCCAAGCAGATGTGAAGCAATGCCAAAGTTTCCAGGATAGTGTCATCATTTGAGGCATTCAGGTCTGCTCATGCCCCTGCACGAACTATTATTCCCTTCCCTAGTTTAATTAAATCCATCCCAAAGTCTTTAATGTGGGAATATCAGTAAACTCTGTAAAAGACAATGCAGGAGAACTCTATAGAACAAATTATATTTATTTTGTAGTGAATTTACTCTAGTAAATATTATCTAAATTCCTGTTTTAGCTGCATTTTTAAAATTTTACGTTGTGTTTTTTTGGTCAAAGTTATAAATATATTTTGAATTCCATTATAATTCCTGTGTGTTCCAAATATTACATAGACATGTTTCTTTTCCCAAGCATAAGGTATTTTTTTATTATGTTCAATTAGCCAACATATAATACATCATTAGTTTTTGCTGTAGTACTCAACTTTTCATTAGTTGTATATAAGGTACTTTTAATTTCTAATATTTTTATTGATTCCTTATTTTAATGTACTGTGTATATATATGTATTGTTGCAAGTTTGATATCTGGCCTTTGATCTTTGTTGAGTCTTCATTACCTTTATAAGGGAATTTGTTTACAAAGAAATTTAACAGCCATATACAAACTTAAGTCTGGTAGAATGCTAGAGTACAAAGATTAATCATAACCTAGATGTCATGTGAAAGCTCAAGTTAGCCAGATGGTTTTTTCACTTAGTAAATCCTACCTAGGTAAAGTGAGTCTGGGCAACTTGTAAAGGCATTGGTAAAAAATTGGGAGAGAGACTCTCCAGTTGGGAAAAATACCAAATTACCACAAGTGCCAAACAGACCAGAGTCAAAGAAGTGGTCCAGTGTCCAGAAAGAGAAGAGTATAGCAAGGCAAGAACAGAGTTGGTCAGAAGCCCCATTTCTAATGGTGCATCCCCCAACTGCAAAGAGAGTGCTGTATGGAAGGGACATTTTAGGTTCTGAAAAAGATCATGGTTTCTAGTGAGGCTTGCACATACCCCCAGTATTAATGCAAGATTGGGAGATCAGGTTCTTGATGAATGCTTGTATGCTTGCAGTGAGCCAGAATTTTTTTGAATAAATTGTTATCACCTCAAGTAGTTAACACACTTAACAAAAATGGAAATCTAACTCTAACGAAGTTGTTAAATGTTTTGCTACTTTTATATGAATATAGCTCACATTTGTGGAGCGCTTATTTCATTTTCCATGTAGTATTTTAGTTCTCTCAACAAACGTATGTGTTGGATGATATTTTCCCAGCTTTATAAACGCAAAAAAAAAAAAAAAAAAAAAAAGAATGATGCTCAACTCTGTGAAGGACCTTGTCTACGTTAAAACACCTAGAAAGTGTTAGAGGAGGATTTCAACACAGGAAATCTGACTTAGAGCTTGGGTTCGCTTTTATGTTGCATAGATATTTGTGGCAAAGTCAATAACAGGAAATATGTTATTTTCTACTGCAATGTGATAAAACTTTTTTTTTTCATGTAGATAAAGACACAGATTTTTATTCTGCTACATTTCCAGCACATCAGTTTTATAAGAGAAATAGCCACAATACTATGTGCTGGGCATATTTGATATAACTCTCCTTTCTTGACCCTGCTCAGTATTTTCCACATCTTAAAGATATAGGACATGAAACCCAAAAAATAAATTCCCCAGAGTCACAATACGATTAAGTAGAAGAGAAAAAAAAGATGTCCACATGCTTTATCTTTTACTGCTTTGTCAGTATGAGAAGAATCCACACTAGATGTAGCTATTCTGTGCTTGACCTTTTGTCTCTGTGCTCAGGAAGCGCATTGACACCACAGACTGGATGCTGAGCAGTCATCCAGCAAGACAATGAACATGTGAGAAAGAGTTACTAAATGCCATTACTAAGGCCATATGAGAGGAGTGAGTCTACTCTCAGCATATTTACAAAACTCATCAGCCTTGAGCCAATGGGAGTACTACGTAGTGTATGATCCCCAAAAGCATAACAATAGGAATGCTCTGATTGAGAATTACATTCTATCTCCTGACCTTATGGTTCATAATGACGTTAAGTTGAGCATTTAAAAAATGCAGAATTTTTCAACCCCTTTTCCACACTAAAAGAATAACTTTTTTCCACACTAAAAAGTATAAACCAAAACCTATAAACAAAGAGTACTTGGTCTTGGGGCGCCTGGGTGGCTCAGTCATCAAGCGTCTGCCTTCGGCTCAGGTTATGATCCCAGCGTCCTGGGATCCAGCGCCACATGGGGCTCCCTGCTCAGCGGGGAGCCTGCTTCTCCCTCTCCATCTCCCCCTGCTTGTTTTCCCTCTCTCACTGTCTCTCGCTGTCAAATAAATAAATAAAATCTTTTAAAAAAAAAAAGTACTTGGTCTTCGGTTTGTCTAGCTCCAGCTAAATGGTCTGGGTTACTCAATTAGCTATGAGCAAAACCGTGATTGTCTTACAGTAGTAATTCAACACAGTGGAACAAGTTATGTTCAGTCACAGGAAATAATTCATCCAGTGGAAAATTTTCTTATTGGTTCTTTGTTGCTCCAACTTAAAATCCTTTTAACTGCTTTCATCTTTGCTAGTTATGAGACTAGTCCATCCTATCTATATCCTCTTTACCTGCATGAAGCAGAACAGGCTTAAACTGGGCTCAGAAAATATTTTAGGTAAAGAGCTAGAGAGTAAATATTTTTGGCTCTGAGGGTCACACAGTTGCTTTCATGACTACTCTAATGTTGTAGCACAAGGACAGAGACAATATGTAAGTGGTTGATTATGTCTTTGTTCCAATAAAATTTTTTGGACACTGAAATTTGGATTTTGTATCATTTTCATGTGGCATAAATATTATCCTTTTTTGATTTTTTAAAAATTATTAAAGGAAATGTGAAAACCATTCTTAGCTTTTGAGTTTCACAAAAGCAGGCTGTTGGCTGGATTTTGGTCCGTAGGTCATAGTTTGCTGACCACTGATTTAAAGAATAAAATATAGAGAACAAAGTGATGGTTTGCGGGGGGGGGGGAGATAGGGGGAGTTGTGTAAGAGTGGTGATGAGGACTAGGAGGTACAGGCCTCCAGTTATGTAATGAATAAGTAATGGGTATGAAAAGTACAGCATAGGGAAAATAGTCAATGGTATTGTCATAGCACTGTATGGTGACGGATGGTAGCTATACTTGTGAACATAACACAACATATAGACCTGTTGAATCACTATTTTTACACCTAAAACTAATATAACATTGCTTGTTAACTGTACTCCAAAAACACAATTATATAAAAATAAATAAAATTGAAGAAAGGAAACAAACAATATCTTTATTAAGAGGGACTAATGCTCAATGTTGTCTATTGTTATTTTATTATTTGTCAAAGACATTTTAAAATAAGAAACATGTTTAGTGCCATCAAGTAACCATAGGGAGACTGGTTTGACATCTAAAAAAGAGCAAATATATAGTGTGAGCAAAGTTATGTAAGTTGTTGGCATTTCTTCAATTGTATCACTAATGGTTTTTGTAAACTTAAACAGGAGCATAATATTTCTGTATGCTTATTAATCCTACTTGATTATAAAAATAGCACTAGTTTAATTTAAATTCAAAAAAGGAAAAAAAAGAATCACAGTACGATTTGATTAGAAAATGTTAGAGAAATGGGGAAATTATGAATTCCTCATGAAAGAATGAAAATTCTGTTTCAATTTTCTCTTTTATCACATAAAACTATAAATTGCTCATTTGTATAATGGATAAAAGAACAAGAAATGTGTATAATTTTTTGAAATAAAGAATAAAAGAAGCATGATTTCAACTGCAATAGCTATAGTTATACACATTCCAGAGTATAATTTCCATTTTCAGTTACTTCAGCACAACGAAGGAAAGAAAAAATACACTACTAATATAATAAATAGGTAATAAAATATATTACATATATGGAAATACTGCATTGCCTGGGAAAACATCTTCCTCATGTAGAAGTCATGATGGGGCATCTTTGATGAACAGTTTCCGTGATGCTGCTTTGGCCCTATCTGTGGATATAACTAGTGGTGTAATTAGATCTGTGGAATTTCTCTTCCACTTTAATCATGTAAATGCTGCCTCTGAAATATCTATCTGGCCTCAGCAAACATTGGGAAATATTTTTATTGATGAACATCTTGATATCTCTTCTATCCTACTTAACGTTACTGTGGGAATAGTTTAATGGTTCTATCAATAATCATAATCAGATATGCGGTGTTTCTCTTTTCTTCTGAGTCAAAGAACCATGACCTATATTTACCATTGATTAGTCTCCCCTTTGTATAGCTTTAGAATCTGGACAGTCATATCATGCTGTTTTTGGTGCCATTACAGAAGTCTTCATTATACTGCATTTAATACCCTTCCCCCCAAATACAAAAGACCTGCCCCTTATCCCATGGAAGAAACAAGCACTTGGATAGATTCTTCCTCTTTCCCTCTAAAAAAACATTTTGAATCCTCATTTCTGTATTTCATGGAACAACCCCAAGTTCCTGCATATCATGTAAGAATGGGGGTGAATGCTTGCTTATTGTCTCTGCTCTGATGGACTTTGTCCTTACAGGCACCTGCTGGGGTTTCTAGCCAGAATGAGTACCCAGTCCTTTAGAACATTTCATTTAAAGAATTTTGTTCACTAGGTTTTAAATATGTTTTACTTTGATTAGTGAAGCTGTTATTTCTCTTGAATTTATTTCTCTTTTTCTCTGAGAGTATGCATTTTAGAGCCAAATACACTGTAAGGTTTGGCAAACAAAAATAGAGTTTTTTTGTCACAATGCAGAACATCTCCCAAAAAAGATACCTAAGGTTATTGTAGCATCTAAAACAAAATTCTTCTTGGTGTTATTTTTAATTTACCAATTACAGAGATTGCATCAATTCACTTGTCGTTTTCTATAAATGCTTTTTTTCCCCTAATTTTGACATTAAAAAGTTATGCCAAAGAAGGACAAGAAAGAGAAGGAGTAAGAAAAGAGAGAAGGAAAGATTCAAGGTTGGGTGATTGGATTACTTACCAAAAGCATCCAAATCACCACAGTTTTTCCTACTTTATATTTCAATTTTGATTTCTTATAATAGCCTAAAGAAGTTGCTCCATGCTATCCTGATTTTTAAAAATCCTTGTGAAAGCCATGAAGAAATTACTATGTGTTTAATTTCATTAAGCATATGAAATATATGAACATACCAAATATCTTAGAATATAAATTAAGGATGAACACTTATAGTCAAATTTTTTAAAAAGCTTTAAATATTTAATATATTTTCTTTAAAATACTGCTTTAGATGTGCAGTCTAATAGGTTAAAATATGACTTCATGTGCTAGACAATTAGAGCATTATTGTGAATGTGTAAACCCATATTTTCTTACATTTACCTGAACAAATATATGTCCTAGGTTCTATCAGAAATGATCATTTATAACAAGTCAAATCTCATAAACATGCCATATCACTTATAATATGCAATTCACATTTCAAAGTCTGGAGAAAAATTAATAAATGAAACATTTATCATTCACAGAATAGTTTAAAATGCCTTATTTATTCACAAGAACTTTTTCAATTGATTCCATTTTCCTAGTTTTTTTTTTCCTTTCCACTGCATTGACTTGGCATCTTACAAAGTAGCCATAATATTACAGAATACTTTTTTATTCCATTCTATGTTAAAATCAAGGGTTGCCAAATTAAGAATCAGAATCTATGGAATAAGCATTTTTATTTTTATTTGTAAAGGTAAATCTTCATGATTTGCTAAATTAGCTTTCTTCATTGAAAATATTTTTGCAGTATCAGAAAAAAATCTCCCTTGAATTTGGTGTCTTCAGGAAAGTGAAAGAAGTAGAGAGGGGGCCTATTTGCTATATTTTTCAAAAATTCTTCACTTTCCCATTTTTAGGCCCCCAGCTGGTAATACATTCTTCTTTGTGAAGTCTGTAACAATTATTTAGGTGGTTGATGATCCGTATACCATTAGCTCTCCATTTGGGCCACCAAGCATGATTGTGGTATTTCACTGCCTGTGAAAGGAAGACCCAGTGTTCACTTAGGCATGGCTTTTTCATTTGGAGACAACATGGCACGTCAGTAAGATACATTACATATTATCCTACACATATAAAGTATGCATAGATTGAGAACATTTTTATGATTGATTTTGAAACTTAATTTTAGAATTTATCAAGACATAAACAGCAAGACTTTCCACCTAAAATAAATTTTAAGTTTAGATATGATTATGAATAACCCCTTAAAGAAATAAGTTTGTTTCTGGTAAATATTGATATTTTGAAAAGGTTACTATATTTTAATTATAACATTTGTAAACTTTAAGTAAATGAATATCTAAATTTTCTTAGCATTGGAACACGTACCTTTAGTAAAGCATCTGTTACTGTCACTGCATCTTGCTTCTTTACTATTTAAGGTCAGTCAGTTTTGATAGCTTACAGAAAAGATTGATAACCCTTAATCTTTTTTAAGCTTCTTTATTGAAGACCATCAAGATTTAATTCTTTTTTAATCTTACCACTTGGTAGATAAATGGCTTATATGTCCCTTCTTTTCTAACTTTTCTAATTAATCTGAATGTCATTTGGGAGGGCAGGGAATAGGAGGGCTTTCTTTCTTTCTTTTTTTTTTTTTTTTTAAGTCTTGCAAGCTGACTCTTACAAATATGTTTTTTATCAATGTCAACTCCCAGATAATGCCATCTGTGCTAATCCCTAACCCTCTCTACTGTAGTGCTTTACGTTGTCTTTCGCTTTGATTTATCAGACAGCTGACCCGGGCCTAACCCTGTCAGCTTTAGTTCAGAGGAACTCTCACAAAAGATAGGCCTCTGATCTGACAAATTGATTGGCTGCAAGGAACAGTTTAACTGGAAAAGGATCTCCCTAACAAGTGATAAAGCCCTTTTATTCCCAGTTTACAGTTTTGGGTATGTGGGCAGAATTTATAAAATGTCCAAAAGAAGAAGGAAACATTATGAGTAATCTGGAATGGTGAATATAAAGGGAGGCAATAAAAGGCCCACAGCTTTCTGGTTAATGATAGTTCTGAGAATATCAGCAACTATATTTTATTTAAAAGCTTTTAAGTGGAGGTTAATTGAAAATGATCATCCTAATTAGAAAACAAATATTAAAATTCTGTTAGTGTTCAAAGTTAACTTAATAGGAGTATGATGATTAGGTACAGGGATAATAGATTGCAATCCATAGAAAAGTTATTGATCAGATTAAGGAACAGGTTGACATAATATCCTTTGTCTAATGAAGCTGTTCAGTAACTTCTGTCCATGGCACTTCAATTCTTGTCACATAATTTTGCTACTAACAATCACTATTACAGTAATTTTTTATCCAAAAGGTTTAGAGTTAAGTTTCCATTTCCATTCAGTTTCAAGAAATATAATTTTTTAAAAATTCCATTAAGTTTCAAGAAATAGAATTTAAAAAAATTTGTTCTAATTCAGAAAAATATTTTAAAAACCAATATAAAATCCCAAAGATTTATCCTTTGAAGTACTTTACTATCTTAATTATACCATGCAGTAAATCAGAGCTGTTTCCACCTTCTTTTTTTTTTTTTTTAAGATTTATTTATTTATTTTAGAGAGAGAGAGCAGGGGTAGAGGCAGAGGGAGAGGGAGGGAGAGTTCTAAGTAGACTTCATATCCCATGAGGGGCTTGATCTCATGACCCTGAGATCACGACCTGAGAGGCAACTAAGAGTCAAGGACTTAACCCACTGCACCACCCAGGCGCCCCTCTACCTTCTTTTTCTGGACATTTCATTTTTGATTTCCTTCACCTTCATTCTTTTTATCCCATCTTATCCCAACTTTACATTTTTTCTATACTCCTACTTCATAAAAGGTATGCACTAAATGAACTTACAGTTCATTATATAGGCTATATATAGGCGACATATCCCTTTTATTCCTGGGTACATTCATGATGACCCATCGCTTTTTCATGACGTATGACCAAACCAGACCAAGATCAATGCTAGAGAAATTGATTATACTTTTTGATGGAAATAGCTGCAGCCCTGATTTGACATTGGGAGGCAACAGATTATAGGTCTCCTGTCCTCCTTCCTTTCCGGAGTGGGGATGGGGGGCCTGGAGAAAGGAAAGCCATCCTGATGTCAGACAGTCGAGAAATTATTCATAATGGTATCATGAAGAGTTGAGAGTCTAGATGTGTCTGCACTGGCAAGGGTTACATGAAAAATGCTATGGCCATCCTAATAGCCATCCGGGGACTGGCATGGCTTTGTGTATTTCCATGATAGCTAGCCTTCATTGATTTCTTTTTTTATTCTGATTTAGGCCACTAGACTTCCTGGCAATCATGTTAGCTGCACAATAGCTTTCTACTTCATTCTATTTCTGCGAGAGTTTTCCAGAGTATATTTTCATTATTTGCATGATGCCTAATCAGATGTTTTCGGATGAGGGAAATAAAGACTAAATTGACAGACCCACATTTTAAGGTTGGGTAATTGGGATGATGTGGGAGACACTTTCCAAGAGGGAATCCAACTCCATTACTTGGAAAGAAAAAAATACGATCCTTTCAATAACTATTTTAACCCAATTTCTGAGCAGTTTTCTTGTTTAGTGTAATGCTGGCTATTGGTTTATCAAAGAAGACAGAAAAAAAGTATGACGAAAGTAAAGCAAAAAAAAAGGAAAGTAATCTCAATGATATGACCCAGAATCAAGAGTTTCAATAACATTTAGTGTTTTGAAATACTATGTATGAGAAAACAAGGAAATGAAAATACGGTATATCTAATAGAATATGACCCTTGAACATAACTTTGTATGCGGAAACTTAGGTTTGATTTTGTCCTTTCCTTTGCTATATTAAGTGGAATTTTTTAGTCCAACTTCAGAGTTTGAGGATTAATGAGGAGAATAAATGTGTAGAACATCAAACTGAGATAGTAAATCAAGAGTGTTTGCACTGCCAGAGTCCTTGTCTACCAAACATTCCTACTTCATATCGATGGAAATTTCACCAATGACCTCATCATGGTACATTAGTTACAATGGGAGTAGAAGATGCCATCGTCCAACTGCCAACATTCGGTTACCCAGAGGTATCTGCACTCTGTGTGCATCCTCCTAAAATAATAACAAAAGCAAAGGATCCATGGACATGTAGGAGTTGGGAAAAATCACATATATGCGCCTTGGAGTTGAAAAGAGCAAACTAGAATGCTACAAGCGGAGATCGTGGGAAATGATCAACTCTCTTAAATACATACATTTTAGAATCAAGTGTTTTCTTTTTGTTGGTTTGTTTTAAATAACAATGGCAGAAATGTAATCCTGAATGAGTAAACCTCAATTGTCAAAATAATTAGTTTACTTAGAATAATACTTCAAGAATATTTTTAAATGAGAAGCTGTTGGGTTCATATTTAACTGCATCTTGTTTCTGTCTTGGTACCAACCTAATTGTCCTCTCTTTGACCTCTTCCATTTCTCAATTTTGGCTTCTAGTTCAAAACACCTACTTGTACCTGCAGACTCCTCCCATTCCCAAGCTTTCATGAACCGAATATATACATTTCTTTCTAGCAATGCTCTATCTTCTTTCCTCCAATTGCACAATTGCTCTAGGTAAAAATAAGATCAATAATAATAATAATAATAGAAGAAAAGGAGAGTGAGTGTTCCCTTTATGCTTTTTTAATCTAACATTTAGCTGAGACCCAGAGACGTTGATGTTCTCAGAGACACTTTGTGATCATGAAGGTTTGTTTTTGTTTTTAAATTCAACTGGAAACTTTTGAATATACAGAGCTTAACAAATGTGCTATGAGAAAAAAAAAGATATTAAAATAGTACCAAGACTTGTCAGATAATGTTATTGAAAATGCTGCAAAATCCCATCATAAAGTACTATACTTCCCTCTTTACATTTTTGATTAGACTACATCCCACGTCACATTTTTATATGCAGCAAGGTATGGAGTATATCTAGATATACTAAGAAGGTCTAAAGATTTACTCACTGATAAACTTTTATTTTAGAAAAAGCTTCTGTACATCAATCATTATGATAGCATTTGGGCTACAAAACTCTTTATAGTATTTAATAAATTTGAAAACATTTTGGTATATATTTATGAAGATACAATGTTTCTATTTATTTAATAGAAAATTGAGTGACCAATTTTTTAAAAAGTAACCATTAACTAACTTGAAAGCTGTTACAACAGTTAAAAACACAGCCGGATTCTTAAAGGTAAATTCTTTTTTTCTCTCTTTTTTTTTTTATTATTCTTAAAGGTAAATTCTTAAACATATTTTGCATCTAACTAATTTTTTTTAAAGAACTACCATTTTAATATACTTTATTAAAGTTTATATTTCATAAGCTACATGTTTGTTATGTTTCTATCTGATTTTAGTGCTAAAATATATGATGTTGAATCATTCAGTCAAGCTAGTTTTGATCCACATGGTTTTCAAGCCAGTTCGGTTATTTTCAGCACTGCATGAAAGAATTTTCACTTTAATTCAAGCCATTTGTTTCATGTACCATCACTGTATACATGACAGCATTAGCAAAGATTTTGCCAAATATGCTATGATATACAACGAAGAGGAGGAAAAGTACCAAATTACACTGTTTTTGAGTTGAAATCATCCCACCTAAGAAAGACTTTTGAAGTCGTACTTCCTGAACATTTTGAAATGTAGCAGCTTCCAAAAACTTTATACAGACTTAATTATATTTTCTTGTACTACAATCAATTGGAGTGAGTTTATAAAGAAATGGCATTTATTCCTGCAGTTCTTAATTGTATTTCAGGTACATATAAGAATATATCCTGTTGTCTAACAGATTGTAAGACTAATTCTTTATAATTGTGCTGTCAAATGTGTACATTTGTTCCCTCTACCTAAAATCAGTTTTGGGCTATTTAATATCACTAGTTTCACATTTCACCTAAGGGGAAAACACATATAGCTCTGCTATCCAGAGTTTTGCCCATGAAATGTTTCCTAACAAGCATTGCCATGTCGAATATAAGTGGATGGGCTTTAGAAGATTAGTCAAACTGCTTTACTATTTACCTGTGAAAATTGAGGTCTTGGGTTCACATAACTAAATGAATTCCCTTACAGAGTATTTCTCTGAGTTGCTAAATCATAAGTAAATGGCCCTTTACAGAAACAAAAAATGCATTTTCTTGACATACAGCATGTAATTCCTAAACTGCTAACAGCGTTGCCTTAAAATACATAAATTTATGTAGAAATGGACCCATATAATACTTCATCAACCATTTTACTTTTCTGTATCTATGGGTCAGAAAGACTTTTATTTTCTACTTTATCCTATTTTAAATATTGTTTTAACAATGAAAGGGGGATATGATTATTATTAATACAAATGGAAAAACTTGAAGCAAGTTTCAGATGTTTGGTAATTTTTAAAGTTATTTTTTACAGATAGTTTTCAAAAGGAGCAGCAACTACAGTAAGAGTAAACCAGTATCTGAATAGCCGTTGAAGACTTAGGTCATATCCGCCACAGGGAAGCATATACAAATTACAGTGATTTTTGTATATTGTCCAATATACTTTACAGATAAATCGCAAACCAATACACATGTTCTCAAAATCTTATTAAGGTAATAAAATGAAATACCAGATTTAAAATATTTTTTAAATTATTTGTTCAAGTTCCTTTGACATATAACTGACTACTTTAGAACTGATTAACTTTCCGGCATCTAGAAAAATTATCATTGCTATTTTTGCTTGAAAGTCACGGATGGTACACTTTTATATATTCTGATATAGTCATGTAAATAGTTTCTAAAATTTATTTTAATAAATAAAAGCACAAATGAAAGAGGAGAAATAACAACGAACAACTAACTGTATAGATACATCAGGTTTTCTGGTCTTATTGTTTTACAGAAGTAGGATTCTGTTATTTACATAATGCTACCTTTTTTCACTAAAAAATAACTTCTGGACATTCCCCTAGGTCATCTGAGATAGGTCTTTTATGTTAATGACTGCATATATTCTCTGGAATATACATAATTGAGTCAATTCTTCATTGAAGGCTAACATTCACTTGGTTTTTAGATTTTTTTTACTCTTCACAAAATTATATACTAAAATGTTTGAATTTTAATAATTTATGGGTAAAAGCACAATTATGAGTTACCAACCAGGTTTAGAATTTCTGTGTTGAAATGCACATGCTTATTTAGTCTTAATTGATGTTCCCAGATTGGAGATTATGCTAGAATGTAAGCTCCACAAGGAGCTTTGCTATTGTTCAACAATATATCCTAAGTGTACAGAAGAGTATATGGAATTTTCTGTTATGTTTAGCAATGTGTTCAGAAGAATACCTACAATTTATTATGTTCAATACATATTTCTTGAATAAATGAACAAAAAGAACATAATACTTCGTATTTCTACCACCAATGTGCTAGTGTCTTTTTTGTCCCATCTCTACCAGTACGTTTTATAATTTTTTTGTATATTAAAAAAATTATGAATCTGAGAGGCATAAAGTTTAACTCACTGTATTTATTTTACATTTTCCCCATGTATTTTATCATCTCCCTATTTTGTTTTCTAATTTGATTGCTATGCTGTGAATTATGAATTAGAATACAATTTTACCTTTATTTTTATAAATTTTCTTCTCAATTTGTAAGGAATCTTGTGTTACTATAGAGATGATTCTTGAGCTTTTATCTGACTTATGAATATATTTTAAATCTACCATTGCACATTGACTTTGCAAAATAAATATTTTGTTATTATTTTTGTATATTTGTGTTAGCTAACTTAAACAACTAAGCCCTTATAATAAATGTGTACCTGGGGCACCTGGGTGGCTCAGTCAGTTAAGTATCCAACTCATGATTTCAGCACAGGTCATGATCTCAGGGTCCTGCTATCAGCCCCAAGGGGGTTCCGCACTCAGCTGGGAGTCTGCCAGAGATTCTCTCCCTCTGCCCCCCCCACTCTTGTGTTCTCCTTTTCTCTCTCTCAAATAAATAGACCTTTTTAAAAAAAAAATGTGTGTTTATCCTTTGCTCAATGCCATTTGAATTATTCACCTTGGAAATTAACTCTAGCCTCTGATGCACTACACAAGCCCTTACTAGTACAAAACTAAAAATTCCAATTAATTTTTTCCCCTGGATTCTACTTATCTAGCTAGAAGTTGCTTTGTACATCTTTAAACAATTTCATCATTCATTGTTAAATGAGTTATTAATATAACTGAGTCTTATTAGCCTTCATGTATTTCATCCCCAAGATCAAGTGATATTGTTTTTATTTGTCTTCATGTCTTTATTTTTAATTTTCTAGAGTTTCCTTATGCAAATAGTTATTGCTAGCTTTATTTTATCAATGGGAAAATTACTTAGATTGTGTAAAAAGTTAAGAGCTGTGGAGTTAATTTTGATTTGAATGGTGCAATTTAATAAAATAAATACAAACATGAGGAAAAATTTTGCATGATACGATATTATTTTATTATTTATAACTTGATTCTAGATTCATTTTTATAGCATTAACAGTATTTAACTAAAGGATATATTTAAATCACCATCTAGAAAATTAATTTTTAAATGTAAAATTTTTAAGAGTTTGTGTAACTAAAATGCATATAAATTTAAATGTGTGTGTATGTATTTGTATATACACATATCTGAACACATACATATCTCTATATATACACACATGCAATTTCGATGATGTCTAGTAGTGGTGATAATAAAGAATTTGAAAAAATAGGGAATAATTAACCCAGTTTTTCCGAGTGGTTTCTTTTTATTTCATGCTATTAGTGTTTGTTTCAGATATGCTGAATTGACTTAAGTCAATTCATAAATTCAATAAGTTAAGTTTCTTCTTTTTTCCTTTTTTTTGACATTCCTTAGAATACTGTCTGCTGTAATTACTCATAAAAAGAAATAATAGATGTCAGCAGAAATGAAAACAAGTAGTAAAATTAATATTTTAAAAATTGAATGGTATTGTCATTGGAAATACATGTGATAGGATTCATAGAGTACAAAAATGTTACTCTAATCATAAGTCACTGTAGTTTTATATACCTAAATCCTCTGTCCCCAAAATTTCAGTTAATCTTTCTTTTACTTACTTTTATTTTGATAGTCTAACCTCAGAAGTAAATACATATAGTCTGAGACTTCTAAAATGGGTTTATTTATTACACAAATACTTCATGAAATAAGCACTGTGTGGTACAAACTTCCAGTTATAAAATAAGTAAGCCATGGACATGCAAAGTACAGGACAGAGTATTGTTCTTTTAGATATAAAGAGTAGTCTTTTATATATATATGCATATTTATATAGTATATATATTGTATTTATATATGGTCAATAATATTGTGATAATTTTATATGATGATAGTGGTGCTGCCCTTAGTATGGTGAGCATTTACTAATGCATAGAATTGTCAAATCACTGTGTTGTATGTCTGAAACTGGACAAAAGTTTCACCCTTAACAATGAAAGGAAAGAAAGAAAGAAAGAAGGAAAGAAAGAAAGAAAGAAAGAAAGAAAGAAAGAGGAAGAAAGAAAGAAAGAAAGAAAGAAAGAAAGAAAGAAAGAAAGAAAGAAAGAAAGAAAGAAAGAAAGAAAGAGGAAGAAAGAAAGAAAGAAAGAAAGAAAGAAAGAAAGAAAGAAAGAAAGAGAAAGAAAGAAAGAAAAGGGAGGGAGGGAGGAAGGAAGAGGGAGAGAGAGAGAGACAGCGAGGGAGGGAGGGAGGGAGGAAGAAAATAAGCACTGTGGTAAATTTTCAGGAAATAATGGTGACCAAGGCATAAATGACCAGGAAGCACAAAATCTAGAGGACTGGGCAAGCAATGAAAATGTATTTTATAATATGAAAAAGGTGATAGAAGAAGTAAATATTGCTACCAAACCATGTGGAAGAGAGACCATACTAGGTGTGGAGGTAATCAGGAAACTCCCCATAGAGAAGTCAGAAATGGAACAAGTGTAGGAGTTGATCAGGCTTTCTTTTCTCTCTCTCTTTCAACAAGAAACAGCTAGTAAAAAATGATAATAAAGATAGAAATATCAGATAAACTGAAACAATAGGATAAATGTAAGCAGCATAACTGAAGAAAAAGTGCAAAGAAGTGAAAGGAATTCTTGTATGCTCAAATGGTAAACCGATCAAACGGTATGGAGACATTTTGATTTTATTATAAAAGTAATGTGACATCATTGATGGAACAGATATGGTCAGACTTGTATCAGTAATAGCTCTTAGTCAACAGTGTAGGGAATGAATTAGAATCAGTAAGAGTGGAATGTCTTCTGTGAAAAATAAAGAAAGCATATCATGCTTTTCATAAGCATGTCTTTCTCTCTATATATATGTGTATATTTGATTTATCTACAGAATGATATATAGCTCATTGTTATCTATGCATAGAAAAATGCAGGTGCCAAAACGTACATCATCTTCAAATGTACAAAAAATTATTTTCTTAATATGCTCCCATTTTGGATTTTTTTAAAGCAGACAGTTTTGGGCTGAAACACAGAAAATCAGCTTTCTGATTAGATTTGATTTTGTCCTAATTTCAAGGTTATGATTAATCCATTAACTATCACTCATGCCAAACAGCAGTCAAAAGATACAAAGCAGAAAAATCATGTCAAATACATTTAATTTCCCAATTCCACACAGTTTTCTAAATGCTACAGTTATTTTCTCAAAGACACTTTGACATTTTGACAAATTTGTGGGATGATCTCTATTTGTCTTGCAAACAAAATGCATTTCACTCTAATAACTGATTATTTTCCTCCAGCTGTTGATCAGTTCTGTTTGAGTAGCTGCAGTTATCTGATTCAGAGTCACAGACACTTTTTTCTTTGAATTTTATTTTTACATCTCTATAGTCAAAATATGGAATTTTTATAGTTGCCTTAGTAAGAATTCTTCATAATTAAGATAAATTTAGGGGCTCTTGGGTGGTTCAGTTGGTTAAGGACCCGACTCTAGATTTAGGCTCAGGTTATGATCTCAGGGTCATGAGATTGAGCCCCGCATCAGGCTCCATACTGGGTGGACTTGGAGCCTGCTTATTCTCTCTCTCTCCCTCTGCACCTCTCCTCCCCTCACCATGCTCCCTCTCTCTGTCTCTCAAATAAATAATTTAATTTAATTTAATTAATGTAGCCAATTGTGCTATAAATTCTTTTAACGGTCCCCAAATGCATTGTCTTTTTTAAGCAGTTACTTCCCAGACAATTCCTTCACATTAAGAACATACTTCAAATATGATATACTTACTTAGTAATAAAGCCACCATATTTAAATTGAATAGTTATGCCATGTATCCTAAACAAAGATTGTTGCTTTTCATAATTGTGATAAATATGCATAACATTGTTTTACAGTATTTTGTGTATGAATAATATTTATAAAAATTCCTTTTTTCTTTTTTTTTTTTAAGATTTTTTTATTTATTCATTCAACAGAGAGAGAGACAGCCAGTGAGAGAGGGAACACAAGCAGGGGGAGTGGGAGAGGAAGAAGCAGTCTCCCAGCGGAGGAGCCTGATGTGGGGCTCGATCCCAGAACGCTGGGATCACGCCCTGAGCCCAAGGCAGACCCTTAACGACTGAGCCACCCAGGCGCCCCAAAAATTCCTTTTTTCTAACCAATATTATATTGAATGTAACTGAAATGAACAAATTTTGCAACACAATTGTGGTTCTTATGTGTATTATTTTAGTTTTACTGCTTATCTTCTTCATTTGGAAAATGGAGCCTTGCATATTTTTCTCTTCATTTACACAATTGAATAGGGTAGTCAATGTTCTTGTTTTTATGTACTTGTGTTTCCTCCTGTATTTGGGTTGTTTATCTCTCTAGTGCCATCCTTGACAATTTGTTCTTTAATAGTTCAGAGTAATTTCATACTCTAGGGTGGATTTTAGTCTCTTTTGCACCATTGCAGACTGAAAATACCATTTTCCTGTTAGCACCAATTTACAATTTATGAGACACGCACCTCTTACATAACTCATGAATCTAAATTTGAACATGAATGGATTTTCCAAAATGATAAACCAATCTTATGTGAGTATGTCTTCAGGGAGTTATTTTATGCATTTTAATATGTTTCTTGCTAATGAATTTTTAGAACTCAACAGCAATGTGTACTTTCAATCTTTGAAGATGACTAAGCAAAGCAAAAACTATGATCCCCATATCAGACATCTGAGAATAATTATCTTTGACTATGAAACAAAATGAAAAATGAATTAAAAGAGTGGCTATGGTGAGTAGAGGAATGTCAATTGGCAATCATCTTTATTTCATTTCATTCATAAAATAATATCTTGCAAGTCAACTTGTACACACCTATTACTCTAAAGCCGTGCTGTCTAATGCAGCAGCCACTAAAAGCGTGCAAATGTTGAGTACCTGAAATGTAGCTAGTGCGGTTTAGGAATGGAATTTTCAATTTTATTTTAATTAATTTAACTTAAATTTGAAACCTAAAGTTGTATTAAATAGTTTTTCCATTAAAAACATTATTGCTTTGGTGTGACATTTCACTGTAATCATTGCATCACGTGATATTATGGCTGTAGTATAATGTTGTGTCAGGTGCATAAGTAGTTTCTAATATTCTACATAAACACATCCCTGTTCTAGTAAATATTATTGTATGGCTTCTATTCAAATGATTCTTTTTACTATATTGATTTAACATGGTAGTATGTTTATTTGAATATTTTTACATAGACAGCACAAGTCAGAATGATATTTATGTAAATTGTTACACTTTTAATACTTTAATTGTAGTACTAATTATTTTACAAGTGTTTATTATACTTATTATTTTACTTAAAATGTGGTTAGTTATTTTTCTCATGTAAGCAAATAAATATGGTCAGAATTAAGTTAAAAACCAACCTTTTTAAAAATTAAATTTAAAACAAACTTTCCTTTTGATACAGAGTCAAGTAGGGATAGAAAAGCTAAAATAATAAATGAAATAAAATGGAAAATATTGTGAGGCATTTTCAGCAAATATATAATAAATTTGATGTTTTCTCTCAGCAGTCAAAAATAATAAATATGATTTTGTGTTTATTGCTAACGATTATTATTTGGGTGGTCGAAGAGTTTCACACGAATTTACTCTACTATAATTTCCAATTAAAGTTTTTCTTGAAACAAAAAGAATGCTTGCCAATATTCAGTTATTAAGTACCAAAAAATGGTCAAGTGATTTATGTTTTCTTACCAATATCTCAATGTATTTGAATGAAGTAATGTGAAACTTCAAGGGTGGGGTTTTAGATAGGTAGATACTAAGACATATGTAGAAATTGATATTTTTCACAATGCAAATCTGTAGTAATGACTCAGATATTTTTCTAATATGGATGCAGGATAAATTGACAGTGTTAGCAAATTGACTACAAAACTACTTTTTAAAAAATGGAAACAGAAAAGG